>NC_090646.1:78146022-78268522 GCF_040937935.1 Hyperolius riggenbachi | reverse complement strand
TATCTATAATATATGCATCCTTTTACCTGTATTTCCCTGCCTAGCTGCCTAGTTGAAACATGATCCTCTGCTTACTTGTGTTCACAAGCAAGGCTGAGGTGACTCAGCGATTGGAGGAGAAAAGAAAAAAAAAAGGGGGGGGAAGAAATGACATCAGTATTTAGCCTCAAACTGTGGGCAAAAGACATGGCCCCCACCAGGAACAGAATTCTTTTCCTTTACTATATAAAATTCACTGAAATCAAAATGTGGACAGTACAATACATGTGTTATGCAAGTAGATCAAGTATTTACTTATACATGGGTTTTTTCCCCTGGCATAGTATGGCTAATCCTCCTGCTTTGAACGGCTTTTGGTTAAAGGCTTTGCCTTCGACACAAGAGACCAGGGTTCAAATCTTGGCGCTTCCTTTTTCAATAAGCCAGCACCTATTCAGTAAAGAGTTCTTGGGCGAGACTCCCTAACACTGCTACTGACTATTGAGTCCGCTCTAGTGACTGCCTTGGAATCCAACGGGAGAAAAGCGCTATACAAAAACTGGAAACACACAACCCTTTAGCCTATCACATTATTAGAGTATATTTACAGATAATGGCAGTTGGAGCTGTCTGTTCTTTTGTCTGCCAGCAGTAAAGATGCTGACCGGCAGACTCAACATAAAATAATTACTGCACACAGTGAATATCAATAATTTCTCATTCTAGGTATTGGTTTATACCCCCCCCCCCCCCCCCCCCCTTCCCAACGACAACGATCTTTTGGTAAAGTTCCTACAAGAGGACGTTTGGCCAGGAGTTTGAGGGCATTAATTGCACAATCTAAAAAAAAAAAACACAGCAAAATCAGGTAATAGGCTATTTGACATTAGCCACACTCAAAGCAATGATGTCTCATTCGTGGAGTTGGAGTTACATTTTATTATAATCCAATTTGTGAGGAAATGCAAACAGAGCAGCAGTATGCGGACTGTTTGTGTTGGGATTTCGCAGGACGTGCAAGCGGTGGTTTTCTCTCTGGCAGTCGGGGGGTCAAAGAGCACACACTGACACAAGAGTCACTGCGCCTGCACATATTTACACACAGCGCTGAGCAAACAGCCGCGTTCCGATATCACAGCTCTGCACTGAGGGCTCAGCACAGCCTGCTGAAAGAATGGAGACACTTCTGACTGGCAGCAATCGCCTCACTACACTGCGTCCTGCAGGGAGACCAGCCAACCACTGGTGCAGCTGCACTCTGACATCACAGCTCTGCACTGAGGGCTCAGCACAGCTTGCTGAAAGAATGGAGACGCTTCTGCACCTCACTACACTGTGTCCTGCAGGGAGACCAGCCAACCACTGGTGCTGCACTCTGACATCACAGCTCTGCACTGAGGGCTCAGCACAGCTTGCTGAAAGAATGGAGACGCTTCTGCACCTCACTACACTGTGTCCTGCAGGGAGACCAGCCAACCACTGGTGCCGCACTCTGACATCACAGCTCTGCACTGAGGGCTCAGCACAGCTTGCTGAAAGAATGCAGTCACTTCTGACCAACAGCAATCACCTCACTACACTGTGACCTGGGTACCGTGACATTAGTAGCAAAGGAAAAAAAAAAAAAAAGAGTCTCCTATTTTTATTTTCGGTTATATAGCTTTTTTTTCATAACATTGTATTATTCTGTCATATTTGCAGTTTAGAAACCACACTGTCTTTTAAGCTATAAAACAAAGCAGAAATAATGACTCTTAAAATTTCCTGTAGTAAAACTTCAACTCAACCTGTCTCTCACTGTTTCTTGGCTGTTTAAAGGGACTCCAAGCAGTGCAGAAACTATGGAAAGATGCATATCATTTTAAAGCTCTCTTTCTCCTCTTTCCAATGATCTATAAACCACCGCCCTACGCCTTTTAGTTTCCGTTATTTTCGCGATTGAAATTGCCACGGCCGCGATTTCAATCGCAAAAATAGAGAAAAATAAAAGGCTTAGGGCGACAATTTAGGTGTCGCCAGAAAGAGGAGAAAGAGAGCTTTAAAATGATATCCATCTTTCCATAGTTACATTGTATTACACAGGGCGACTTTTTCCTAAAGTCAGCAGCTCCATTCTGCTGAAAAATCGCGAAAATAGTGAAAACTAAAAGGCGTAGGGCGGCAGTTTATATATCATTGGGAAGAGGAGAAAGAGAGCTTTAAAATGATATGCATCTTTCCATAGTTTCTGCCCTGCTCGGAGTCCCTTTAAAGGGAAGGTTCAGGGAAACCTTTAAAAAAATAAAAAATCAATATCCACTTACCTGGGGCTTCCTCCAGCCCGTGGCAGGCAGGAGGTGCCCTCGGCGCCGCTCCAGAGGCTTCCGGTCGTCTTCGGTGGCCGACCCGACCTGGCCAGGCCGGCTGCCAGGTCGGGCTCTTCTGCGCTCCAAGGACGGGCTCTTCTGCGTCCCACGCGGGCGCGCTGACGTCATCGGACGTCCTCCGGGCTTTACTGCGCAGGCGCAGAACTACTGCGCCTGCGCAGTACAGCCCGGAGGACGTCCGTGACGTCAGCGCGCCCGCGTGGGACGCAGAAGAGCCCGGCCTGGCAGCCGGCCTGGCCAGGTCGGGTCGGCCACCGAAGACGACCGGAAGCCTCTGGAGCGGCGGCGAGGGCACCTCCTGCCTGCCACGGGCTGGAGGAAGCCCCAGGTAAGTGGATATGGATTTTTATTTTTTTAAAGGTTTCCCTGAACCTTCCCTTTAAGTGCTTCAGAAAACAGGACTGTATTCCACCCAAAGTTGGGTCAACAGCTCAGAGCTCTTTTGCATAAATAACAAATGAAGTTTTAACACTTCCTGTACTGGAAAACAATATGAGACTCTTTTCTTTGCTAATAATGTTCTATTTCTTAGCCATACCACACATACAATTCATTGGCCTCAATTCACTAGCTTCACGTCTTTAATAACGTTTTTATAGTTATCACCATGGTAATGGGGTATGGAGGAAACCTTTTACCTCAGGCAAATCAAACGTTAACGCTTCTGTCTTTAAGTTAACTCTTCAATCGTTAAAATAACTCCAGAATTCTAAAGTTAAAGGGGCACTACAGCGAAAAATTTTAACATTTAAAATAGGTGCAAACATAGACAAATAAGAAGTACATTTTTTTCCCAGAGTAAAATGAGACATAAATTACATTTCTCCTATAATACTGTCACTTACAGTAAGTAGTAGAAATCTGACAGAGGCGACAGGTTTTGGACTATCAAACAATTTGGTAAACCAAAGGGAGCTCATAGCAAGAGAATATAAATTTATTAATACACAAAGCAATGAATAGCAATGAATGCAGAACTGTCAACAATATAAAAACACCCTCCCTAAAACCAAACCAGATCAATGGGGTAAATAGCATGTGTCCCTAATAGGAGTGCACTTCCTATATACTGGAGATTCAAGCATGCATAATATCTTCAGGCCCAATTGAACTGTAAAGTGATGGTGTGCAGCTGATCAGCCTCATAAGTGTGGAAGATCTTCAGATTCCCCCCGTGTGCAGATAAGCACGCCTCTGTGTTGAACCCTTACGCAGCCATTACTGACACAGGCAGTGTCAAACCTCCCCAGCGTCAAAGGAAATTCAAGCCAGCTATATGCAGTAGTGTTGGTCCACTCACGTGTGCAGCCTCGGGGCCCCGGCTGCCATTCAATTCCTCACTTCCCAAACGGGACTCGTGGTGTGGCAGCTCTCTCCTCCGTAGGTTGCGGGGTGCGGCGAGTGTAGCCGTATGCGACCCGACCCTGGACCTTGGATGCTGCCGCTGTTTGGAGGAAGGTTGCGGAGGCACGGGGGGAAGCCACGCCTACCGGCCGAGGAGCGTCACCACCACGTAGCACGTGACGCGTTTCATCCAATCAGGATTTCATCAGACGTGTGACGTCAGGGTAAGACGCTTTGCTTTTATGCCCATCTTGGGCTTCCCAAATTTGCATAAAATTTAAAAACGACAGTTCAGCGTATGCCATGTATGAACCATGCAAGAGGCAGATCAGGTGTAGCAACACAATGCTCCTATTCATAGGAACACCTTAATGTTCAGATCTTTATTTAAACCAGTTGGCATCAGACTCCCACATCTATAGATTAACTCCGACTCCTTCTTTCTGAGTTCACAATCAAAGTCGCCCCGTCTGGGGCTAATGTTCAGTTTATATATTCCCATGGCCATCAGACCTTTTGGGTTTGCATCGTGATCAGATTTGAAATGTAGCACCATTGGGTTCAATTTCTTTTTATCAACATTAGGGTTCCTTATATTTGCCACATGTTCTCTTAAGCGTACATTGAGGGCTCTGTATGTTTTGCCAATGTATATACGATCGCATGGACAGCGGATCTGATAGACAACCCTTTCAGTATTGCAATCAATTCTATCGTTGACATGAAACGATTCAGATCGGTCCCAATTGTAGTACATAGTGTCTTTTTTAATGAACCTACACATATCACAACCTGCACAAGTATACATTCCCTTTTTCTTTTTTTGTATTTCTTTTTTGCGCCTGTCCCAACCAAATTCACTGCTGACCAGAATGTCACCCAAATTTGTACTCCTTCTGGCGGCTATATGGGGGTACCCTCCCACAGCCTTTGCTATTATCGGGTCCCTCCCCAACAAATGCCAATGTCTATTAAGAATATCCCTAACTTCTTTAAAATGAGCCCCATAGGTCATCACTATTCTAGACACTCCTGCGTCAGTTTTTGATTTGGTTGAGGCAGGCTCCATCCCCTCTGGGTTAAATTTTGGACCAAGGAGGGTCCTTCTTTCCCTTTTTAGTGCATTGTGGTATGCCGTTTTCACAATTTTGTTCGGGTACCCCCTTGCCTTTAATCTAGTCATCAAATCCCCTGCTTCTTTTTTAAAAAACATTGATATCAGCACAATTTCGCCGCAGCCTTAGGAACTGGCCCGTGGGAACAGCCCATTTTTGTGCAGGTAGATGTGCGCTATATGCAGACAAGAGGGTATTGCCCGAGGTTTCCTTCCTATAGGTTCTGGTTGTTAGGGAGGTGCCCATTTTTCCTATCAGTAAGTCCAAAAACGAAATTTCCTGCAGACTATAAGTGAATGTCAAAAAAATATTCCTATTGTTCATATTCAGCTCAAGAACAAATGACTTCAAATCTGCCTCTGTACCTTTCCATAGGACAAAAATGGGCATGTTGACAAGGGCGAGGGATCGGACGATGATGTAGTTTTAGGGGGGTGCCCAGAAACCCTTGATGTAATTAATTTAACTGATGAAAGTTTTTCGGATACACAATTAACTTTGTTGAAATATGGATTAAGTTTTTGCCCAATTAGTGGCGGTAATGAATTTGAAATTTTTAAAGATATCCAGCTATTTTTGAGACGTGTGCTTTTGAGACGGATGTACTCCCCTGATGCCCCCGGCGCGTCCGTGGTGTCCATGACTCCCCAATCCCCTATCGATGTAGACGATATAGATCTTGAACAGCTCTTTATTGAGGCAGATGATGGCCCTCAGGACCGTTGCTCTAGATTTACAAAATTACGCCCTAAATCTTCATTTATGCCCCCTTTGGGTTCAAATAGGTATGTATCCATGTTTATGGATCTAGTCGCTGAAGACCTAAAGAATATTGATTGGCGAAAAAAAGGTAGGGATAATTTATCTAAAGATGAGAGGCTGGCCTTAACTCAATTACAAGAAAATCCTAATATCATAATAAAGAAAAGTGATAAGGGGGGAAATGTAGTCATAATGACTCGAATCAAATATGAAGCTGAGGTCAGGAGACTTCTCAGTGATCAATCCACTTATGAGAGGGTGAGAGTCAACCCATTTAAGGATTTGATAGAGAGAATTAATTTAAAATTACAGTGGGCCTTTTTAGATGGAATATTGGCTGAAAGGGAATTAAAATACCTAATGGTGACAGAGTATACTATTCCAACCTTTTACATTTTGCCGAAGACTCATAAAAATTTGCAGGCTCCCCCGGGACGTCCTATCGTCTCAGGGAATAATAGCCCTCTAGAAAGGATCTCAAAATATGTAGATTTGAAGCTTAAACACATTGTAAGCAATTTACCCTCTTTTGTTATGGACACCAGGGATGTGCTGGCAGGCATCGAGGGGGTACATGTCGAAAAGGACTGGCTACTCGTCGGGTTGGACGTGGAAGCGCTTTTTACCTCCATACCCAATGATAAAGGCCTAGAAGCTCTCGAACATTATTTGGGGGTGTATTACACTGACTATGATGGACAGGGTGAGTTTATCCTTGACCTCATGAAGATAATTTTGAATAACAATTTTTTTGAATTCAATGGAAACATTTATAGACAGAAAAGGGGCGTGACCATGGGGGCGGCGTGCTCCCCTGCCTACGCATGTCTCCACCTTGGATTCTGGGAGCAGGAGGTGGTGCGGGCCACTCGTGGATATGGGGAGCACGTCGCGCTCTGGATACGTTATGTGGACGATATTTTTGTCCTATGGAAAGGTACAGAGGCAGATTTGAAGTCATTTGTTCTTGAGCTGAATATGAACAATAGGAATATTTTTTTGACATTCACTTATAGTCTGCAGGAAATTTCGTTTTTGGACTTACTGATAGGAAAAATGGGCACCTCCCTAACAACCAGAACCTATAGGAAGGAAACCTCGGGCAATACCCTCTTGTCTGCATATAGCGCACATCTACCTGCACAAAAATGGGCTGTTCCCACGGGCCAGTTCCTAAGGCTGCGGCGAAATTGTGCTGATATCAATGTTTTTAAAAAAGAAGCAGGGGATTTGATGACTAGATTAAAGGCAAGGGGGTACCCGAACAAAATTGTGAAAACGGCATACCACAATGCACTAAAAAGGGAAAGAAGGACCCTCCTTGGTCCAAAATTTAACCCAGAGGGGATGGAGCCTGCCTCAACCAAATCAAAAACTGACGCAGGAGTGTCTAGAATAGTGATGACCTATGGGGCTCATTTTAAAGAAGTTAGGGATATTCTTAATAGACATTGGCATTTGTTGGGGAGGGACCCGATAATAGCAAAGGCTGTGGGAGGGTACCCCCATATAGCCGCCAGAAGGAGTACAAATTTGGGTGACATTCTGGTCAGCAGTGAATTTGGTTGGGACAGGCGCAAAAAAGAAATACAAAAAAAGAAAAAGGGAATGTATACTTGTGCAGGTTGTGATATGTGTAGGTTCATTAAAAAAGACACTATGTACTACAATTGGGACCGATCTGAATCGTTTCATGTCAACGATAGAATTGATTGCAATACTGAAAGGGTTGTCTATCAGATCCGCTGTCCATGCGATCGTATATACATTGGCAAAACATACAGAGCCCTCAATGTACGCTTAAGAGAACATGTGGCAAATATAAGGAACCCTAATGTTGATAAAAAGAAATTGAACCCAATGGTGCTACATTTCAAATCTGATCACGATGCAAACCCAAAAGGTCTGATGGCCATGGGAATATATAAACTGAACATTAGCCCCAGACGGGGCGACTTTGATTGTGAACTCAGAAAGAAGGAGTCGGAGTTAATCTATAGATGTGGGAGTCTGATGCCAACTGGTTTAAATAAAGATCTGAACATTAAGGTGTTCCTATGAATAGGAGCATTGTGTTGCTACACCTGATCTGCCTCTTGCATGGTTCATACATGGCATACGCTGAACTGTCGTTTTTAAATTTTATGCAAATTTGGGAAGCCCAAGATGGGCATAAAAGCAAAGCGTCTTACCCTGACGTCACACGTCTGATGAAATCCTGATTGGATGAAACGCGTCACGTGCTACGTGGTGGTGACGCTCCTCGGCCGGTAGGCGTGGTTTCCCCCCGTGCCTCCGCAACCTTCCTCCAAACAGCGGCAGCATCCAAGGTCCAGGGTCGGGTCGCATACGGCTACACTCGCCGCACCCCGCAACCTACGGAGGAGAGAGCTGCCACACCACGAGTCCCGTTTGGGAAGTGAGGAATTGAATGGCAGCCGGGGCCCCGAGGCTGCACACGTGAGTGGACCAACACTACTGCATATAGCTGGCTTGAATTTCCTTTGACGCTGGGGAGGTTTGACACTGCCTGTGTCAGTAATGGCTGCGTAAGGGTTCAACACAGAGGCGTGCTTATCTGCACACGGGGGGAATCTGAAGATCTTCCACACTTATGAGGCTGATCAGCTGCACACCATCACTTTACAGTTCAATTGGGCCTGAAGATATTATGCATGCTTGAATCTCCAGTATATAGGAAGTGCACTCCTATTAGGGACACATGCTATTTACCCCATTGATCTGGTTTGGTTTTAGGGAGGGTGTTTTTATATTGTTGACAGTTCTGCATTCATTGCTATTCATTGCTTTGTGTATTAATAAATTTATATTCTCTTGCTATGAGCTCCCTTTGGTTTCCAAAATTGTTTGATATATCTATAGAAAGGTGAGACGAGCACTACATACATATTGTAGATACACAGGTTGATATCCCGTAGTGTGGGGTGTTCAGCTTAGGTTTTGGACTAGTCCATCTCTTCATAGGGGATTCTCAGCAAGGCTTTTATTCTTTATAAAGATATTCCCCAAAAAGGATTTAAACAATGATGCTGGCCAGCTTCCCTGCTCGCTACACAAATCCCTGAGAATCCTCTATGAAGAGATTGACTAGTCCAAAACCTGTCACTTTTGTCAGATTTCTACTGCCTACAGTAAGTGACAGCAACATAGGAGAAAAGTAATTTATGGTTCATTTTACTCTGCAAAAAACCTACTTCTTATTTGTATATGTTTGCACATATTTTAAATTTTAATTTTTTTTGTCGTAGTGCCCTTTTAAAGCCAGGCTGTTAATTAACTGCGTGTGAAAATAACTACAGAGGTGGTAACTTAACCACTTAAGTACCAGCGGTCTCTGCCCCTTAAGGACAAGAGACCGCTGGTACAAGAACAACAGAATCCTGTCGAATTGCCGCGCATACCCGCCGCCGTCTCTATGACGGCAGAGTCATGTGAGCTGGTCAGGAGCCACTTTTATTGGCTCCTGACCATGTCTATAAATGTAAGCCAATGGGAGTGCCTTACATTGATAGACATGGCCAGGAGCCAATGAAATCTGCTCCTGACCGGCTCACATGACTCTGCCGTCATAGAGACAGGCAGAGCCTGTGAGCTGCGGCGAGAAACGTCGGTGTGAGCGGCGCAATCGGCAGAGAGTGACGGAAACGGCGAATGCGCTCTGCGGACGGTGATAGAAATCTATGCCCTGCCAGCCAGGAGCCCACCAAAACAGGGAGTGGATTTAAATCACAGCGGTACTAAAGTAGTTAAGGAATGACGAGATAAGATAACTCTCTCACTGTGTGGTGGTAAGTTTTCTCTTGCCTTATTATCTCCTCCAGCATGATCTTAGTGAATTGAGGCCATTATCTCATAAGTTTATTTTCATTTCAGGTTTGCTTTAAAGCAGTAGGATTAGCCATACTACGCCAGGGAAGAAAACACATATATAAGTAGATAAATGATCTACTTACGTGTATTGTACTGTCCACATTTTGATTTCAGTGCATTTTATATAGTAAATGAAGAGAATTCTGTTCCTGGTGGGAACCATGTCTTTTGCCCACAGTTTGAGGCTAAATACTGATGTCATTTCTTCCCTCCACTTGTTTTTCTTTTCTCCTCCAAATCGCTGAGTCACCTCAGCTTTGTGATAACTCCAAACCATAACAGCAGAAAACGTTTTGAATGCAGGATTAGCATCTTTATCACTTAATACACTCAGACCAGTTGCTGTTGAAATTTGATTTTTATGGTGACAATCCCGTCTATTTTTTCTTATTAGACAAAAGGCAATTTTCCTGCAGATATGCATGCATTATAACCTATCATTTAAGTACTGTTACTACTTGTATGACGTTATCTGATCAGATAAAGCTAACTCTTCCCGGTTAGTCATGTGAGCTGTGATTACGCACGATAGTGGAAACAATGAGCGCACAGATAGAATAAAGGTGTTCTGCTTTTGTGGAAGAGAACATGCGTCACGATGAAGATGTTTTTGTGAGACCATCCTAGTGTAAATCGCGGAACCCTTTAATCCTCAGGCCCGCCGACATCAGCGAGCCTCGTCTTCCCAATTAAGTGAAAAACTCAATTTCTGTCCTGGAAGACTCGGAGGAATGGAGAGTGACACAGCGGAGGGGAGGAAGAGTTCAGGAAGGGAGAGAGCTCCGGCCAACTCCGCCATCATCCAGGCTATAATAACCATTCATCCTAATTATTATACATGCATAGAGAATAGCAGGAACAAGCTGAACATAAAGTATCCCTATGGAAACAACACAGACGTAAAAACACTACATTCCAGGCACAAATAACTTCCAAGGGTTTCCCATCATTTTGTAAGTTGCACATACCAGCAGATATATAGGAAACCGCGCAATCGCGGCATGTTTAAACTATCACCCGAAGTGATCACCAAAGATTTTTAGCGACATTTATGTCATCTGTACGTAGGTGATAGGTTATCCTTGGTCTATTTCCTAGGCCTAATCCTTACAATGGATATTAAAAGGAAGCTGAGGTGAGAGGTATATGGAGGATGCCATTAGGCCTGAACGATTTTAGGAAAAGATTAAATTGCACGATTTCTGTCAGAAATTGCAATTTCGATTCGATTCACGATTTTCTTAAAATTAAGCTTTAGCACTAAATTCACACTGTACACAGTAACATTTACAAATGTGCACTGACAGAAAATGACATCATACTAGCAGACGTATACAGGTGAGAGATCGGACCTAATTTGAATGTCAATTTTAGCCTTAATATTCCATGAAAGTAAAGCTTAGGAAACGAAAAAAAGATCAATTTTTCTATAATTCTGATGGGGATGGGAATAGAAATGATAGTCATGGGCCTCGGGTGATGAGGACATGCCACAAATCTGAATAAACTACACAGCTTGACTCCCTTTAATATGCAACCCAGTTTATGCATTTTATTTTGGGCTTATAAAGTTTCCTGTGAGACTCCTATTGATAGGGCTTGATTCACTAACCGGCGCTAAGTGTTAGCGCCGGAGTGAAAAGCCACTTAGTGCCCCAAAAGTAGCTTTGCTCGCACTAACAGCTACGCAAAGCTACATCGCGCCCCCGACTGAAGTCGGAGTCACCAGATTCGCCGTTTTCGGCACACTGGGGGCGACGTTTACAGGGTACCGGGTGCAACGTTATTGTCGCACCGCGCACTATTACCTGCGCGCACTGTGCACGCTGCTGTGCACGATGTTTGGGCGCAAACCACCTAACTCCGTGGTTTGCGCCCACTAGGTATTAAGGCTCACTAACCGGCTTAGCGCTGGTTAGTGAATCAAGCTCATAGAATATTAGATGGCAACGCACAGTATGATTTAGCCTGGAAGCGTATTTGTGCCATATGTGCCTCCTACCATAAAACACATGAGCAGAGCCTGCCGCCCGCCCAGCTGATGACGCGCTAGGCAGCGGAGGGAGAAGTGAGAGCCTGTGGGCCGAGTGATGACGATGGAGGAGGCGGCACTAGGCAGAAGGAAGGAGGTGTTGGGAGCCGCTAAGCTGCCACTACTTACACGGAGCGGCAAGCGGCAGATGGGCTGTCTGGCTGAACAATTACACTGCTGCACAGTGGAGGGATATCGTGAGAATTGACGTTTCCATGATTGCAATTTCGGTCTGAAAACGATAAATCGTCCAGGTCTAGCGGCCATATTTATTTCCTTATAAACAATACCAGTTGCCTGGCAGTCTTGCTGAGCTCTTTAGGTTGCCACATACCATACCATAAAAAGAGAACATTTTACACCAATTCGATAAAAACAATCGGTTGTACAGAAAAATCAAAAGGTTTATTTCTAAGTCAATCCGGAGTGGTATATTTTTCTAATTACTTTTTCAGAAAATTGAATGGTGTAGGATAGATTGAAAAAAATTGCGGAGGTGGATGCATTAAGAAATTGACAGAGTTTTCGATCAAACAATTGAATGGTATGTGGCACCTTTTGATTGCAGTAGAATCAAACACCTGAAACAAGCATGAGGTTATCCAGAAAAATCTGATCTGCATGCGCGTTCAGGGTCTATAGCTAAAAGTATTAGAGGCCGAGGATCAGCAGGACAGTCAGGCAACATGCATTGTTTAAAAGGAAATAACACAGCCCCTTGCTCCTAACACTGACCTCCCTGACCCCCAAACTGACTAATATTTACTTGTCAGGAGTGAGTGCCCTCTAAAGGCGCACACACCTGATTCCTTCAAACGACAGGTCACTGACTAGGTTCTGGCTTACCGAACAGGAAGAGCTGAGATTCGAACCCAGGTCTCCTGTGTTAAGGCAGATGCACACGCCTGATTCCTCCAAACGACAAGTCGTCGGACCCGTCCGCGGAGCGGCCGTTCTGACGACAGTATCTCTGTGTGTACAGTCTGTCAGCAAGCTGATAAGGCTGGTTTTGACCAATCCGCCGAGCGGATCAGTCAAAACCAGCCGTATCAGCCTGCTGACAGACTGTGCACATGGGGAAACTGTCGTCAGAACGGCCGCCCCGCGGACGGGTCCGACGACTTGTCGTTTGGAGGAATCGGGCGTGTGCATCTGCCTTAACACAGGAGACCTGGGTTCGAATCTCAGCTCTTCCTGTTCGGTAAGCCAGAACCTAGTCAGTCAGTGAGGAGACCTTGGGCAAGACTCCCTAACACTGCTACTACCTACTGAGGGCGCTCTAGTGGCTGCAGCTCAAGCACTTTAAATCCGCCAGGAGAAAAGAGAAATTACATTTTTGCTTGGATTTCCACCTTTAGTGAACAAATAACTGAACGGTTCCCGATGTTTTTGTTCTGTAAAGAGCTGGTGTTTTTGAAACATGAGCCCTGGGTGGTGGTCTGTGTGCGCAGGACTGATTTCACAGCCACGTCACTGGAGTTCTTTACTGTCCAGCTGCAAAACGCGACTCCCAAACACAAAATGGCTGCCAAGGCAGCGTGATGGAGCGGACGGTACAGTGCTCAGTGCAGGACACCCGCCATATGCTTTTCATTTAAACTTTTCACCCCTTTTATTAATTACTTCTCTTCACACTCTCCCATTTATCTCAGCCCCCAACTCTGTGTGACCTCCCTGAGAGAAATATCCAATTACCCTCCTTTCTCCTCAGCCTCACACCCATCGCCTCTGCGGCCCTGTCCCTATACCTTCTCTAAGCATAACATTTCACATCTATAATTTAGTACATCGCCTTTCATCCTGCGGGACCTTGTTTAATTGATATGTAACCAATCTCGCTGTGTGCCTCAGCGACGTTCTGGCCCAGGCCAAAAATAACATTCTGTGGGAGAATCCAGTAGCCGTACCATAAGTCAGAGGGATTTTTTTTTTGTCATGAGGAACAGAGAAAAGAAGAAACGAACAAGGTTGCCAGAAAAATGTCTTTTTGTAACGAGCATGGTATGTGAATAATGATATTTATCTAGGGAGAAACGAGTTAAAAGATACCAGCCAACAGAAATACACTTTTCCTGTGAGGAAAAGGGGTCGAGAGTATGCGACTATCCCTCATATCATCATTGACATGGTGCTGAGTTAAACTGGACCTAAACTCTTGCACAGGACAGAAGGAAAACAGAGAGAAATCCACCCTGTGTGTGTTTAGAGTTTATCCTGTTTCATTCCCCCCCTCATCTGTGACTAATCACAACTGTAATTTGATCTCTCAGCTGTGTCAGCTGACTGCCTCAGCAGAGCAGAGCAGATAGTTTGTAAACATAGGACGTTAACCTTTTGCCTCCTTCTGTGAAAGCAGGAAGTAGACACACTGCAGATGTATTGCAGGATTTGTATCAGCTGCAACAAAGAAATGTTTTTCTGTAAAGGTCATTATGCTGTTGCTTATTTTTTCAGAGCAGAGAGAAAGTTCTGAGTTCTGGTCACATTCATTTTCACACAGAGCTTTGTGTAATGGGAGGGCAGGGAATAAATATGAAAAAGATTTAGGAGAATCCCAGTACAGTTCTAAAACCGCTTCAAACCTTCATCCGTCTCCATTCCCGCCTATCAGCCTGCTATGTAGGGAACAGCTAAATGCTTCGACATGGGAACCGCAGCCAAGCTAAACAGAAATCACTTGTTTCACACGTCTGAATTTAATTCTTTATTTATGATAGAGTGAAAGGTGTATTTGCGTACGCTTAGGCCCCTTTACCACGAGCAGTTGATAGTTTGTGAAATGCCTCTCAAACTCTCACAACTGCTTGCTACTGCCTAGCAAATGCTTGCTGCTGCCCGTTAACTGCTCACTGCTGCCTGGTAACTGCTTGCAGAGCACACAGGTCAACTGCCCGTGGAAACAAGCCCCTAAGGGCATACATATGAAATCGCCACCAGGAGACTTGGGCGCAGGATACAGCCGGTATATGGCTTATCCTGCTGCTGCACAAGTCCCGGCGGCGTTAATTACTATTCCCCCTCCAGGTGCAAGTGGATAGTGGGGAATTATGTCATTCGGCTTCCAGCGATTGCTGGTGGCCGAATTATAGTGTTTTAAAAGTAACTTCAGCTCCGTCTTCTGACAGCGCCAACGTTACTCCCTGTGTGCCGCTATAGCTGTAATTCTTATTACGGCCTATGGTGGCACCGGCTGCACCCAAATCTTCCTGCATTGAAAAGAACTGATCCGCCTTAACCTCCTTGCCGGTTATCCCGAGCTCAGCTCGGGGTAACCTGCACAGGAGGATTTCTCAGGCCCCGCTGGGCCGATTTGCATAATTTTTTTCCCTACACGCAGCTAGCACTTTGCTAGCTGCGTGTGGTACGCAATCGCCGCCGCCACCCGCCGCGCCGCCCCTCCCCCCCCCCAGACCCCTGCGCTGCCTGGCCAATCAGTGCCAGGCAGCGCTAAGGGGCGGATCGGCATTCCCTATGACGTCCCGACGTCCATGACGTCGATGATCCCGCCCCGTCGCCATGGCGACCGGGGAAGCCCTGCAGGAAATCCCGTTCTGGGTGGGGGGATGCCGCCCAGTGCTCAGCAGCTATCATGTAGCGAGCCCTGGGCTCGCTACATGATTTAAAAAAATAAAAAAAAAGTTCTGCGCTGCCTCCTTGTCGGAGGAAGTGAACCGGCAAGGAGGTTAAGGTGGCTACACACCATACAATTTTTTAAATATTTGTTCAATTCAACAATAGCAATCAGTTTTTCTGACTGATTTTAACAATTAAAAAATCTAACCAATGTACCACACACCGAAAATAAATAAAATAATTGAAAGCTCAGAAAAAAATGATTGGAACTGTACATCAAGTAACTGACAATCCATCACACACCATACAATTCTTCATAAAGCTTTCGATTTTTCGGGTCAACCGATCAAAATGATCGAATTGGTGAAAAATTGGATTGGATCTTTTAATTGTATAGTGGGTGGCCACCTTTACAGCGGAGATCTAATAGGACAGGTTGTTTAGGATATTTTGCCTAATGAAATAAGATCGATCCACTTGTTGATACTGCAACACCGATGGCCGAATGTTCTTACCATAGTCAAGGGCCAATAGGGCAAATCATTTAAAAATAGCGCAAGTTAAAAAAAAAGGGCACTGTTATTTCTTCAATGTATTTTAACCACTATAAAAATGTTTTTGTAACATCGGCAAATTTTGCGGCTGGGCATTCGGTTAGGATTAGGCATTGGTAGCAGTGTTCTCCCCAGACTCTTTTAGCCGGGTGCTCCACCCGGCTAGTTTTGGTGAGTACCCGGTTGTCATCGGCTCACCTCTTCCTCTGTTGTAAGCAGAGTTGTGCAGTAAAGCTCCGGCCTTTCATTCTCTCATCTCGCCCCACCCGGCTATTTTTTCATGCCACCCGGCTGGAAAAAAAATTCTGAGGAGAACACTGGGTAGAAGGAAAGCTCGTGTGAGTTAGGTTAGGGGTTAGTAAATTACAGATATTTTACTATCAGCGACTACAGTGGAATATCAGTAATTTACAGATATTCCACAGGAGTTAATGTTGGGAAAAAACATTTTTTTGTTACAGCTGATACAAATTCTGCAATAAATCTGTACTGTTTCTACTTCCTGCTTTCATGGAAGCAGACATAGGGTTAACATCCTGTGTTTACAAACTAGCTGCTCTGCCAACTCAACCAACTGACACAGCTGAGAGATTAAATTACACTTGTGATTAGTCACCGATGAGGGGGAATTAGACAGCCTAAACTCTGTAAATACATACAAGGTGCATTTCTCTGTTTTCCTTCTGTCCTGTGCAAGAGTTCAGGTCCACTTTAACAGATACCAAGTAATTCTCAAATTCCATCTCCCCCCTTGAGTTTTATTACTGGCAACTCTTCCCACCTATGTCTTCCCCTCCTCTGTAGGCCCTAAACATTTCACAGGCCCTCGGCATGCGTCCAGCCCGGCGTGTAGAAACTGATACAATGACAGTGTCCTGACAGGAGTAACTGTACACATGTGGGAACGGTAATGGAAAGGGGAAGCCGGATTTAATAGAAGCGCCTGGATGTGATGAGCACTGAAAGAAGAATGTAAAAATCATAAAAACTAGCCATTTCCAACCTGCCAGACCTCAGACCCACACCTACTGCATGCCGTAAATCTCTCCCCCTGTACTGCGGGGCGCAGCACTTGTGCAGAATTACACTGGAAACCCCGACACCCTTTACAATTTCCTGCCACTGTATATCTGTCAGTGCTGTGCGCAGTCTATCGCTTTCAATGGTGGACCAGAAGCAATAAGAGGAAAGTGAACTCTACTCTTACTTTCCCGCTGGAGGGGGGGGGGGGGGGGGGGGATATTCCTCGGGAGACCACGGTAAAAGCATATGGATCTGGCTGCTGGACCTATAAATTCAAACGCTATTCATTCTAACATATCCAGTTGCAGGAAATTGAAATAGTCCATTGGTAGTAAGAAAAGGAAACGGCTCAGTAAGTGCAATAACAGCCAGCGTCCAGGAGAAACCTGTACTGTGCAGCCTATAAGGGAAGGGGGCTTCTTGGGAAAACCAGTCACCATGAATGAGAATACATATTAGGCACCACTTTTACAGTTGGATTGTCAGCCACAAAATCAAATTCCATTTACGCACTGTTCTGTGTTATGTATTATGTAGTCTGCATCGCAAGCATTCTAATATAATCAGAAATGTTTCTGCTGTAATGAATCTTATCTCAGTCAGCCTGGCTCTATTCTGGTACATTGCCGGGGAGAGGGAAGCTTGGTATCTCCCCTCCTACATTCCTGCTCCTCACTGATTGGCCGAGGGCAGCTCAGTGTGACAGAAGACTGAGAAGTGTAATAAACCTCACCTCTGTGCAGAAGCTGCTGAAATACGATATATGCTGTGCTCACATGTGTTTACAAAGCAAGATAGATATGACAGTGCAGTTTCTAGCAGAAAAAAAAGGGGAAGGGAGGAAATTACTGCAGGATTGGCTTTAATCAGAGGTAGTAAAGATGGAAAAATGCAGGGAACAGTTTTCTCTTTATTTACTATATAAAATTCACTGAAATCAAAATGTGGACAGTACAATACATATGTTAAGTAAGCAGAATTATTTAACTACTTAAAGGGATACTGTAGGGGGGTCGGGGGAAAATGAGTTGAACTTACCCGGGGCTTCTAATGGTCCCCCACAAACATCCTGTGCCCGTGCAGCCACTCCCCAATGCTCCGGCCCCGCCTCCGGTTCCCTTCTGGAATTTCAGACTTTAAAGTCTGAAAACCCCTGCACCTGCATTGCCGAGTCCTCGCTCCCGCTGATGGCACCAGGAGCATACTGCACAAGCCCAGTATGGTCTGTGCCTGCGCCGTGCGCTCCTGGTGACATCAGGGGGAGCGAGGACACGGCAACGCAGGCGCAGTGGTTTTCAGACTTTAAAGTCTGAAATTCCAATAGTGAACCAGAGGCGGGGCCGAAGCATCGGTGAGTGGCTCCGTGGGCACAGGACGTCTGTGGGGGACCATTAGAAGCCCCAGGTAACTTTAACTAATTTTCCCCCGACCGTGTGTGTGTGTGTGTGTGTGTGTGTGTGTGTGTGTGTGTGTGTGTGTGTGTGTGTGTGTGTGTGTGTGTGTTTTTCCTGGGATAGTATGACTGACCCTGCTGCTTTAAAGGGATCTATGAAGAGTTTTTGAGTACGAACTCCGTCAGCTGGGTGCTTGACATGGTGGCACAGGCAGTGTCACCACTCGAACATGTTCAGAAGATATCAGCACACCAATGTTGCAAGTAAAAATAAAAAACCCTTTATTGTACTTCAACCTCCACCTAGAACTGACAATTGTTTTTTTAGGGGGGGGTTCAGGCAGGACCCCCCCTTTAACAATGCGCCTTGATAAAGGGGATTCTGCGCGGCCTCCGAAACAATTGTCAGTTCTTAGTGGAAACTGAAGCACAATAAAGTGTGCTTTTTACCTGCAACATTAGTGTGCTGATATCTTCTGGATTTGCTTTAAAGGGGTGGAACCTGTGGTGAGAGGGATATGGAAGCTGCCATATTTATTTCCTTTAAAGCATTGAAAATTGCCTGGATGTCCCCTGATCCTGTGTCTCTAATACTTTGATCCAGATGCTTGTTCTGGGTCTATGGCTAAGACGTTTGACTTGAGTTTGACTCCATTTGCCACATGCTTGTTTCAGGTGTGTTAATTAGAGACCATCTATGCCAGAAAGATCAGCAGGACTGCCAGGCAACTGGTATTTTTTTTAAAAGGAAATAAATATGGCAGCCTCCATATACCCTTCAGGCGCCCTTTAACTTGTTAGGTGCTACGATAACTTCACCACATAAGTCTGTAGTCACGTGTTTGACCCACTGGCACTGCAGGGGTTAAAACAACAACCCAAAAAAAAGTGAGGCGCTTCAGCTGTTGGCTCCTGTGCTGAAAGGCCACAGAACATTCTTTGTGCTTTTATCCCCTCCACGAGGAAGAATGACATCACCGGGATTCACTGGGCCGCTGGGCCAATAAAAATAACGCTTATAAACCAAAAGGCACTATAGCAGGGAATATTTTTGGAAGCACGCTCGGCATTCCAGTAAGTCCCTCGCTTCCTATCGCAAACACATCGCAGCCTAAAAATTCTCCGCATTTTAGGGGGGCCGGTGGGCTTCTCGGGGCCTGGCACAATGGTGGGCTTCTTCTGCTGTGCAGCGCTGCACCAACAGTTTAAGGCTCAAACGCAGCAGCTGCGCTAGTCATAATATTTTTGTTTCAGGAGAAGAATGTGGTGGGGGGGGAGGGTAGGATATAGAGTAAGCCGAGATTACAATCTATTTTTTTTCCCCCTCTAGTTGTTAAGACTGCAAAAATAAGACGATCTCGTCAGGGTTTGGGGAGTTAAATCATCTAGGCTCGAAATTTTTGAGATGACTAACAAAAAACTCAAACTTCCTTTCCTGAATCATCTCAGTTTAAACAAACGTTTTTCTGTAATGAAGGTGGCCGGCGGCGAGTATGGAGCAGAAGCGTCGTCTGAAGAAAAACGAGAAAAAAAGTGTGCGTATTTCAGCCAAAACCTAAATATTTAGAGAGATTCAGAGATTGGCCAAATTGGGGAGATTGCAGGAGCCGAGTGGCTGATTTGTCAAATGTCCAGGCTTAACCTCTTCCTGGCTGAGTAATTCCGGTCTAAAGGTGCACATTAACAGTGCGATTTTTAGCGAAGGTTCGTGTTTTCAGTAAGATCCCTAAGATTTAAAGAAAAGATTGTATTTCATCAATATGCAGCATTGAAGGAAATCTTTGGGGGGTGGGGGGGAGACAAGTTGTCTTTTACTTATCTGGGGCATGTTCCAGTCCCCCATAGTCTTTAAGGTCCATCCCTGTCCTCTCTTAAAGTGAACCTCCGGACTAAAAATCGACTCAGCAGCAATGAAAAGGCTTTGTGTTTCTTTAACAGGTTCACAGCATCAGAACTTTGTTTCTCTTATACAAGCCTCATTTTTAGCTGCACAGAAGAAAACTGCCCGGGCTTTTTTCCCCTGATGCTGTGCAAAGCATGATGGGATTTCTGATGATGTTGTTCTCGTTCTGCTGTTTTGGTGCAATGGTGTTTTTTTTTACATTTTGAATTTGACATTTGAAGCCTAGCGAATCATAATCAGGACACAGGATAGTTGGAACTATGTGTCTCCTGCTCCTTGTCACCTCCTTTCAACCAAAAAGATGGCTGCCCCCATGACAAAGATGACAGCCCCCATGAATCACAAACATTTGCCTGTTCTTTTAAAACAGGGTGGGTAAGAGATTATATTACCTATCTATTCTAATTAACATAACTAATGTAACTTGATGACAGTATGTTTGTTTAGGCTGAAGTTCCCCTTTAATCCACTGCCTATCCTTGTAAAGTCTACGGTTCATGTGCTGACCAGGCAGTGCACCTTCTCAATTGTGCTCCCGTTGTCAGGAGCATACACAAGTCATCACAGGTCATCAAAACTTGTAGCTGGGCTTGTGCAGAGCACTCCCATCCACGGGAGCAAAATGACAGTGGTTCTACTTGCAGCATTGCCATTGCAGAGTGATCACAATGGTCTCAATTCTGCTAGGGTTATCAAATTACCTCATGTGAGGTTATTTACCTAATGAGGTAATGACATTGAGCAATTCTGGTAGATTTTAGTCATGTTTTACCTCATGAGGTAAATTATGAGGTAATTCATGAGGTAATTTGCATTCATTTTACCGAAAATAGCTATGCTCATGGAAATTAGGGGGCGCTGATGGGCGTGAACTTTGTGGCTGCCCCAGGACCGCCTAACGCCGATCGGCGTAAAGTCCTGGGGAAGTGTTTTGCAGGAGATCGCGCACGATAATGCTCGCATCTCCGCTTGCATGACGGAGCTCCGCTCCACCTTCAGTCTCCCAGCGGCGATCGCCATGTGCCGAGTTGTACGGCCCTGCAGCGAGGCCTTTAAGCTGCAGTGGCCCAATTTGTGAAAAATGGCCTGGTTATTAGGAGGGTTTAAGCTGATAGTCCTCGAGTGGTTAAAGAGAATCTGTATTGTTAAAATCGCACAAAAGTAAACATACCAGTGCGTTAAGGGACATCTCCTATTACCCTCTGTCACAATTTCACCGCTCCCCGCCGCATTAAAAGTAGTCAAAAACTGTTTTAAAAAGTTTGTTTATAAACAAACAAAATGGCCACCAAAACAGGAAGTAGGTTGATGTACAGTATGTCCACACATAGAAAATACATTCATACACAAGCAGGCTGTATACACCCTTCCTTTTGAATCTCAAGAGATCATTTGTGTGTTTCTTTCCCCCTGCAGCTATCTTCCACTGAAGTGTCAGGCTGTTTCTTACTGCAGAGTGCAGACAGCTCTGCCCATATGTAATTCATCAGTATGTGAAAGCCCAGCCAGCTCAGAGGACGATTTATCCAGCTTGTAAAAGATAATAGAGCAGAGAGAATCTGCCATAATCTAAATAACACACAGGCAGTGTGCAGAGAGGGGCCTGGAGGGGGGAGATGCATCACAGAACCACAACACTGAAGAACTTGGCAGCCTTCCAGACACAGGCTGACAAGTCTGACAAGAGAGAGATAAGTTGATTTATTACAGAGATGGTGATAGTAGAACGTGCTGCAGTAAGCCAGAACACATTAGAATAGCTTTTGGAACTTGTAGGATGATAAAAAACAGGATGCATTTTTTGTTACGGAGTCTCTTTAACCTCCCCGGCGTTCTATTGAGATCGCCAGGGAGGCTGCGGGAGGGGTTTTTTTTAATTAAAAAAAAACTATTTCATGCAGCCAACTGAAAGTTGGCTGCATGAAAGCCCACTAGAGGGCGCTCCGGAGGCGTTCTTCCGATCGCCTCCGGCGCCCAGAATAAACAAGGAAGGCCGCAATGAGCGGCCTTCCTTGTTTTGCTTAGATCGTCGCCATAGCGACGAGCGGAGTGACGTCATGGACGTCAGCCGACGTCCTGACGTCAGCCGCCTCCGATGCAGCCCTTAGCGCTGGCCGGAACTTTTTGTTCCGGCTGCGCAGGGCTCAGGCGGCTGGGGGGACCCTCTTTCGCCGCTGCTCGCGGCGAATCGCCGCAGAGCGGCGGCGATCAGGCAGCACACGCGGCTGGCAAAGTGCCGGCTGCGTGTGCTGCACTTTATTTGAAGAAAATCGGCCCAGCAGGGCCTGAGCGGCAGCCTCCGGCGGTGATAGACGAGCTGAGCTCGTCCATACCGCTCAGGAGGTTAAGGTAAATTCAATATGTATGCATTTTGCAGTTTTTAGTGGCGTTCCTATTGCTGATTTAGTGTCGTTCCTATTCAGGCTATGTATTAGAAAATAATAGTAGAAATAAAACTCCAAATATTTATTGGATTTTTTTTTATAAGGGATGCCTATAAATATACTTTTCATAGGTTGCTACATAGTCAAATACAGCTTCCCCCCTCAAAAAAAAATAAAAAAATAAAAAACCTCTTCCAAAGACTATCCTAACTTATGGAAGACAATTAAAGACTACTATTTATTTACTGCATGCTTACCGCTGAAATACCTCATGTTTTACCTCACTTTATGCATTTACCTCATATTTTACCTCATGTTCGGAAATGGAGAAAAATCTTTCAGAATTGCTAATGAGATATTTTACCTACAAAAAAAAAAAAAAAAAAAAGATTGACCTCACATAGCTACCAGAATTGAGGCCAATGTGCTGGTGCTGCATGCAACAGTTGTGGAACTACTGCAACGGCTGCAGGACCAAATTGCTACAACTCCGGGAACTGTGTAAAAAAAATCTCAGCACTCTTGCGATTCGGGAAGCCTCTGCTCTACCTGCAAGTGTGGCAAGTCTGTTACATGATCGCTGGGGGGCAGAAAAATGAAAAATTTCCCACAGTACTGCAGCGACGAGTGTGCCCACCCCCATACATTGTTTGCTTATCGATGAGGAACAATAACAAAAAATGTCTGATTGTTACCAGATCCAGCTAAGGCCCCTGTTCACACTGGGAACTGCAATACGTGATAATCTGCAATTTTGCTGTGATCGCGTTTTTGCGACTCTTATTCCAGTGAATGCGAATCGCAAACGCAATCACCCGGAAAATGTTGCAGACAGCGCGTTTGCGATTATCGTAAATCGCAATCACCACAGTGTGAGTACTTTCATAGGATTACATGTGTTTCAGTGCTTTGCTGATCGCCTGAGGGAGAACGGGGCCTAAATGTATGCCTCCGTACAACTTAAAGTCATCTCACTGCTCCTCTCATTCAGTCTACAAGATTGAAAACAATAGACTATTTTTCATACAGAGTGCAAGTGTGATGTCACACACATGCCCAGCGCGGCAATGATGCAAGTCAGGTGACTTGCCCGGGAGCCAAATAAGGCCGCCACAAAGCCTCTAGAGCTACAGGAGAGAAGAAGACTGGTGCCCAAAGCATCCATAAGTCGCTACTGCTGCGCAATACTCTGCTAACTGCAGTACAAACTTCCCCATTCTCCCCGCCAGGTATGCCGGTTGGGTGAGGCTGCCAGGTGCATGAGTTCCAGTTAACCGGGACTCTGCTGTATTATTCACCTGATAAAGACAATCTCTGCTTGGTCTGCAAAGGCACTGAGAAGTAGTAGCTCCCCTCAGTTATTTTCTTTCTTTTCTGTGCACCGCTGCCATGCTGACTCTCTTGCTATGCTTTGCATTCCAGCTCAAGGATCCAGTTTAACACGTGACGACTTGCTTTGGGTTAAGCTGATGGATGCTTCGTCTGGCCATGTGTATCTACAGAAAATGTGATATTTTTTACAAGGCCAGTAAAAACTGGAAAGGATATAGGTTTATAGATCTCCGGGGAGCCTCGGCGAGAAGGAAGCAAGTTCCATGGCTTACTGCTGGCACCTAGACTGTGGAGGAATAATATGGGCGGCCTGCTGAGAATCCGTGGACTGCACCAAGTAAGTGTGAGATATTAAATCAGAGATAAAGGCAGCATGTGACCTGCTAGCGGTGACACTGCTCCTCACCAAGCATTATTGCCTCTCCACCTTTTTATGTCACAGAAAGTCACATAGGCTTCTATAATAATAATCTAAACATTTGTATAGCGCTTTTCTCCTGTTGGACTCAAAGCGCTGCAGCCACTGGGACGCGCTCAAGAGGCCACCCTGCAGTGTTAGGGAGTCTTGCCTTGAACTCCTTACTGAATAGGTACTGACCCTAGCCAGGATTCAAACGCTGCTCTCCTATGTCAAAGGCAGAGCCCTTAAAGGAGAACTGTAGTGAGAGGTGAATGGAGGCTGCCATATTGATTTCCTTTTGACCAATACCAGTTGCCTGGCTAACCTGCTGATCCTCTGCCTCTAATGCTTTTAGCCATAGACCCTGAACAAGCATGCAGCAGATCAGGTGTTTCTGACATTATTGTCAGATCTGACAAGATTAGCCTCATGCTTGTTTCTGGTGTGCTTCAGACACTTCTTCAGCCATAGAGTTCAGCAGGGCTGCCAGGCAACTGGTATTGCTTAAAAGGAAATAAATATGGCAACCTCCATATACCTCTCACTACAGTTCTCCATTAACCAGTTCACTACCCGAGCCACTGCTTCTCAAGCACGTAAAGTTAAAAAAAAAGCAAGCAATTACTATCTGACAGAACCCACAGGTTTTGGACTAGTCATTCTCCTCATGGGGGATTCTCAGGGTTTTCTTTGTTTTTAAACACATTTCCTGAACGAAAATTTAACTGCCAAAATAGTAAGATACCAGCCAGCCTCCCTACTCATTTGCACACTATTTTTCATTTGATGGACACACCGGCAGATGTCCATGTGAACCAGCCTTTAAAGTGTACCAGAGCTCAGGGACCTAAAAAGATTTATACATACCTGCGGCTTCCTCCAGCCCCATAAGCTTCGATTGCTCCCACACCGCCATCCTCAGTCTTCTGCAGCGCCAGGACCGGGTCCCGTCACTTCCGTCAGTCGCAGTCAGTCTGGCGTAAGAGAAGTGCGCTCTTTACGTATCTCTCCAGCTGGAGAGAGAACGCAAAGAGCGCACTTCTCCTGCATAGAGTTTCTGCAACTGACGGAGGTGACGGAACCCGGTACCGGCGCTGCAGAAGACTGAGGACGGCGTTGTGGGAGCGATCGGAGCTTATGGGGCTGGAGGAAGCCGCAGGTATGTATAAATCGTTTTAGGTCCCTGAGCTCTGAGCCCCTTTAAGATGCCCACTAATGATACAATCTTGATTGTATAATCTTTCCATACTTTAGGTAGTTCCTCATATTGCATAGAAGTGGTAACATTGTACAATCAAGATTGTATCATTAGTGGGCACCTTGAATACACCATCTGACAGGTTAGTAAGCATGATGCTCACATTACCTTTTTGTGTCAAACAAGACTTACCGTATGTATCCAGGAAAGGCACTTTCTCAAATGAAAATAACCGATTTATTGCTTATCGATGACATTTTAACGCTATGGCCCCATTTTTGATAAACGGTTTGCTTTCCGGGTTATAACTTGGGATTCTGAGGCGTTACTTGCTCCAGCCATGTCATTTCAGGCTCCATTGTTTAAGTTACAAACTATCCATGTGCAGATTCTTGGAATTTTCTGAGGTAACGCTTGGCCTCATGTGGGCCTTCCGTTCTCCTTCACACAGAACGCACAGCGGTGCTGAGTGGGCGGGTGTCTTTTTACAGGTTTCTCCCACAATATGTTCTGCTAAAGCATGTTTCCTCAGAGACCTGTCTGGAATTTGGATCCTTGACAAAAAAAAGGCTAACATATATATATTAAACTATATACGCCGTTACCAGAATTGATCAGCACTATCAAGGTAGAAAACAGTGGAGAGTGTAGTATCTCAAAACAAACAATCAAAAATCCCTTTTCTCTGTTCTGGCTGGTTGTTGCTATAGGTTACTACGCATCATCAGTTTGCGCCCACAGTATGAACAGACATTTCTTCCTGTTCTAGAAAGTGACAGTTCATAAACCGATGTGAAAGAGCGGAGGAGCATTTAGCAATAGTGAGGACATTTCAAGGACAAGGAGACTCCGCATTAATTGCAAGAATGAGGATCTGGCATGTTAAGGCCCAATTATAAGGAAGAACAAGAACAGCCTTGCTACTGACTTGTGTTTTTAATACAAGATACAGTAAATGCTTCCAAATGTCTTATTTCTTCTTCAGAAATAGCAATCGTATGACTCTTATTGGTGGCTCCAGCTTCCAGACTGCTAAATGAGGCTGAGTTTATATGGATGGTTTCCCAATCTCCAAAACACAGTGTTTAACGCCCCCAAACGGTTCCCTTGTGAAATGCCCATTCATGCCAGTGTGACAGTACGGTAGACACAAGAGAGGGTGTCCAAGTAAGAATGCGCCAGAACACATTGGGCTTGGACGCCTGAAGAACTTCACCAAATGAACTCTTGCATAATGCCTGGCTAAAGTAATATGAATGCATACAAGAACCCCATGTTATTTTAATATAAGGAAAAAAAAAAAAAAAAAAAAAAAAAAAAAAAAAAACACTTATCTACATAAACTAGGCCCATGGGTCCACTTTTTCAGGACATGCCTGGGCACACAAGTAGAGTAATCATTTAAAGAGAACCTGTACGGAGTAAAAATATTTAAATTAAACACATGAGGTAACTTAAAATGAACATTACATAGTTGCCTTGCCATCAGTTTCTCTCAGAAGCACACCATTTTCTTCTGACAATAATCCCTTCCAGTTCTGACAATATTTTGTCAGATCTGAAATATATCCGTTGCTGTCAGTAAAATATCAGTTGCTGGCAGTTATAGCTGAGAGGAAAACTGATGTACCAGGTAATGTCCATGTTTCCCTATGGCTCAAGTGGGCGTGTTACAGTTTAACTGTGTGCTGACCAGAAAGCTGTTATGGGTAATGGGCATTTTCAAAATAAAGGACGGAAAATTCCCTTGATCACAGTGAACAAACAGGACGCGGGACAGGAGAAAGACACCGAGGAGTAGACTACATGGAAGGTAAGTATGACTTGTGTATGCTTATTTTGAGTTTTAATTTTCAGTACAGGTTTTTTTTTTAATAACGATGTGTATTTTACATTACAGAATCCCCATCAGATAAGCCAACAACATTGTTTTGCTTTGTATTGAAAATGCCGAACTCTGGTATACCTATCCTGTTTTGCACCTCAAAAAGCATTGGTGGGTAGGGATGACCCTGCCTAGGAGAAGTCACGGAGAAGCATGTGATCAGCTTCAGGCCTCTTGCACACTGCAAGGTTTTTCCGATTCAGATTCCGCTTTTTAATCGTTTTTTACATCCGATTCAGATTTTTAATCTTTACTGCATGCTGCGTTTTCTGATCCGTTTTTCTGTTGAATGTATTCAGGGAAAATCAGAATTGAAAATCGGAATCGGAATCTGAATCAGAAAACGGATTTGCAGTGTGCAGGGAGCCTAAGTGTTCTCCCCAGTCTCTTTCAGCTGGGTGCTCCACCCGGCTAATTATGGTGAGCACCCGGCTGTCATCAGCTCACCTCCTCAACCCCCTCCTGTGCTGTAAGCAGAGTTGCACCGACCCCGCATTCCCCACTCGCACCCCACCCGGCTAGTTTTGTAAAGTTCTAATTTGGTGAGATAACTTCCTGCTTCAACGCATGATCAGCAAATCAGAGCTTTACAAATCTATCAGCTGATCAAACTGATCATATACTTCTCTGCGAGTTATCCTAGGCAGGGCCATCATTACATGTGGGAAACCATGCCGATTACAGCCTGGTACACACGGTAGATGGATCTCTATACTCATCTTGGCCAAGTACAGGCTGAGGGAATTGTATTCCTTCGTAGCTCGCCCACTCCATGCCGCTTCACCATACACCACACCATCAGCCCTCCTCCTCCACCATAGCAACAGAACGCTTTGCTAGCCGTAGGCTAGCAACACATCTGTACAGTCCTCATCCCTGCATATTGACAATCCTTTTGTGTACAAGACTTTAAATATGCCTGAAGGTGGGAGATCTGAGGGAGCCATGGCTGGTCCTGGTAAACCAAGCTCACCAATTCCACTGGCCTCATGCCTGTACTGGGTGTGTGCCTCAGACACTACCGCGACAACGGCCAGGGGACAGCACTGGCAGCCTCCACAGTCTTCTAGCGCGAAGACTCATTAAAGGCAGTCTATTTGGTTACAGTACACTGCTACTCCCTTTGTTTTTTAGAATGTTTCTGTTCTTAAAAAGTGGTAGAAAAGTCCATAAAACGTATAATACAAGCCTGAGTGTCCTCCAGCATTCTGTGACTCACGGTTGTTTTGGAGACAAGCAAGAGGGGGGGGGGGGGGGATAGAAGTCTGGCAAGCAGCACTATGAGATGAGCCTGCAGATTGATTTATAAACTGGCCTTTCCAAGTCTTGCTGCTCGAACAGAGCAAAGTGTGACAATTAAAGCCAACATCTGGAAGTCATTGGTGGAACGGATCCTAAGTAAACACTAAATGGATGTCCACTTCCTCCACACTGGATATCCTCCGGCTACCAATGCTTAACTAGTGTCATCCTGTGAGATGGGAGATAAAGATAGCAGCAGCCGGCAGACAGCGCTGTGGATGTGCCGTGCTGGATAGCCTATCACTGGCAGGTGCCAACCGTGGCCAAGCCAATGAAATGCATGATGTCATAGCTGATGAGGTCACTCTGCAAACTGACCAATTGAGATGAAGTTCTTCTGCTTACTGTTTACACCCCGCAATCAGCAGTGAAAAATACACATGACAAATAACGTTTATATTGTGCTTTTCTCCTGGTGGACTCAAAGAGTCAGAGCTTCAGCCACTAGGGCGCGCTCTATAGGCAGTAGCCGTGTCCAAGGTCTCCTACTGAATAGGGGCTGGCTTACTGAACAGGAAGTGCCGAGAATAAAAACCCAGGTCTCCTGTGTCAGAGGCAGAGCCCTTAACCAGTATACTATCCAACCACTTAAGCTGTTTATATCTAAAGCTATCTAGAGCAGGGCTGCCCAATAGGTCGATCGCGATCTACCGGTAGATCGCGACCGCCTCCTTGGTAGATCGCGGCCTCTTGGCCGCGTCTCGTTAATGTTTGTTGCGGCCTAGTGTTGTCCGGATCATGAACGATTCGGATCTTTGATCCGAATCTATTTTATGAGTCGATCATCCGAATCATCAAAATGAACGATTCGGATCGCAAAAGGGGCGGGGCCAGGAGCGACACGCCCCCCTCTCAGCGGGCAGCGGGGTCCTGGAAGCAGAGCTGAGATGTATCGCTCTGTTGGAAGGGAGGCAGCCTTGCACAGCCACAGGTAGATTAGAGAGAGGGGATATCGGTGCCAATGCCAGATATGTGTAGAGCACACATACTGGCTATAACGTGCTGCTCATTATAGGCTGTCTGTTCCGTAGTGCTGCACAGTGATCACATTGGAAGCTTTTGGCTCAGCACAGCTCAGTAACTTTGCAGACAGTGTGATTGAAAGGCAATATAATCCTCCTGCACTCGGCACTAAACAGCTGCACTTATCTTCTGGGAATGCTTTCTTTCACTGTGCGACCTTTTCTTTCAAAGTGTACAGATGAACATATAGGTGAAATACATGTACATATGACATGTGCATATGACTGCAGCATGTGGGTATTGTGTGCAAGCAAACATTTCTGCTCTCTGCTCATCCCTCCTCCCTTCTCTGTCCACTCCCTGCCCTCTGTCCATCTTCTCCCCTTCTCTGTGTGTCCACTCCCTCCCCTTCTCCTGCCCACAGACCTGTCCTGCTGTTCATTTCACCCCCGAATGCTTCCTGTAGTAAAATGATCCGAGATTCGGATCAAAGATCCGGATCTCTTCAATGATCCGATTCGAATCATCCGGATCATTGAAAAGATCCGAACTTCCCATCTCTATTGCGGCCAGCAGCTCGTGTTTAGCTGCTGGCCGCTGGCCAATAAGGATGCATGCAGGCGAGGAGAGAGGGAGGAGAGAGGCGGCGCGTCCGCTGCGTCATGGCTGGGGGCGGCGGCGGGCAGCCTGTGTAATGTGCCCGGCGCCGCCCCCAGCCATGACGTAGCGGCCGCGCCGCCTCACTCTTCGCCGCCGCTTCTCTCCTACATCCCATTGGCCTGCCAGAGTCTCTCCTCGCCGCCTCTTCTCCTCTGCCTGCAGGTACATATACCTGGCTAACCTACACTGGGGGGCCCTATACCTGGCTAACCTACACTGGGGGGCCCTATACCTGGCTAACCTACACTGGGGGGCCCTATACCTGGCTAACCTACACTGGGGGGCCCTATACCTGGCTAACCTACACTGGGGGGCCCTATACCTGGCTAACCTACACTGGGGGGGCCCTATACCTGGCTAACCTACACTGGGGGGGCCTATACCTGGCTAACCTACACTGGGGGGGGCTATACCTGGCTAACCTACACTGGGGGGGCCCTATACCTGGCTAACCTACACTGGGGGGCCCTATACCTGGCTAACCTACACTGGGGGCCCCTATACCTGGCTAACCTACACTGGGGGCCCCTATACCTGGCTAACCTACACTGGGGGCCCCTATACCTGGCTAACCTACACTGGGGGCCCCTATACCTGGCTAACCTACACTGGGGGCCCCTATACCTGGCAAACCTACACTGAGGGCCCATATACCTGGCAAACCTACACTGAGGGCCCATATACCTGGCAAACCTACACTGAGGGCCCATATACCTGGCAAACCTACACTGAGGGCCCATATACCTGGCTAACCTACACTGAGGGCCCATATACCTGGCTAACCTACGCGGGGGGGGGGGGGGGGGGGGGGCGTGCTTAGCATTTGAGACGTTGGTAGATCTCCTGGCCTCGGCAAATTTAAAAGTAGCTCGCGAGCCGAAAAAGTGTGGGCACCCCTGATCTAGAGCTACCACACGCTCAACAAAAGTCGCATTAAAAATCCAACAGATATCACCACAAAAAATGCATACAAACGGCAACAACGAGCAACCGATATTGGGCATTTTGCCCAAATTATCTGGCAGATCAACTCTGTTGAGCAGATTTCGTGCAGTCGGCTACTTGTGTACAATGTCATTTAAAGCGGACCCGAACTCATAACTTCCTCTTTCACACTAAGACGTTGCGTTTCATGCGACGTTAAGGCCCCTAATGCAACGCATGTTAGTATTGAAGTTGGACGTTATATAGAGCCGCATTATGCGTCTCTTGATGCGTCCGTGATGCGTACTTTTTGACGCATACTATCGAACGAAAACGGCGCATGCGGCAAATTAAAAAAAAGAAAACAGTACTGAGCATGTGCAAACATCCGAACGCAGCCAAATAGGAGTATAACGCACAGCATGCTGTACTTTAATTGAACATGCAGCGTTATACTCCTACGCAACGTGGGCACTGTGAACAGCCCATTGATTTTTCATTTCTGTGAGTTGGGCTGCGTTACAAAGATAAGCTACAGCATAATTTCTTTGTTACAGCTGATACAAATCCTGCAATAAATCTGCAGTGTGTCTACTTCCTGCTTTCATAAAAGCAGACAGAGGGTTTCATAAAAGCAGACATCCTGTGTTTACAAATTAGCTGCTCTGCCAAGGCAGCCAGCTGACACAGCTGAGAGATCAAATTACAGTTAGTGATCAGTTATACATGAGGGGGAATTAGACAGGCTAAACTCTCTAAATACATACAATACAATACATGCATTTCTCTCTGTTTTCCTTCTGTCCTGTGCAAGGGTTCAGGTCCATTTTAAACAACGTTTTCTACAGAATGCGTGAATGTCATGCATAATGTCACTTCTGTTTGCGTGTATTTAGAGGAGTAGGTTGTATGCAATATCAATGTGTGGACAACGTCCTTGGAAAGAATAGTCTTTTGTCTTTTTTGCAAATAAAGTAATTTCCACGTCGTTGGCCGTTTGTGGTGACTTTTATTGAGCTTATGTATGGACCTTGAGGGACAAGTTTATCAATGGCTGTAAAAATGGGTTTTAATTTCTTTTCTTCCACTTCAGCTCTTGTGCAGTCTGCACCAAAGGATCCAATGCTCCCAACTTTTGGGTTCTCTGCACTACATGATGCAGGGTAACCAAGCCGGTAACACCATAAGGGACAGCAGCTGGAGAGGCTGAGATCAGCTCCTAAATCCCTTCCTGTGTCACTATATAGGACAGCAGCAGGAGAGACTGAGAGGAGCCCTGAATCTATGCCTGCGTCACAATACATAACAAGACACAAAACGGTGATAGAGGCCTGTCCTTGCAAGCTTACAATCGAAAGAAATAGGGAGGAAACGAGGTGGAGTTGTACATAATATGTATACCCAGAGGCAGAGTGTTTTTAAGTTAGATTTAGTAAGGAGCACAACTTGGCCAGTTGTTGAAGGGGAATGGCCAAAGTTAGAGAGTATACATGTTGACAAAAGCGAGTTTTGAGGGAGCGTTTAAAGATTTCAAAAGTTGTAGCGTGACCGAGGTATCTTCAAAAGGGGATTCCAGAGGAGGGGTGTGGCTCCTGAGAAATCTTGGAAATAGTTGGAGGGCTACCTGATTTTGTACACCCTGCACATGAGATAGGCCCTTTAAACAAATGAACTTCAGTGCACAAGCAGGTCAGAAGAATGAGGCTTCTTAAAGAGACACTGAAGCGAAAAAAAATATATGATATAATGAATTGGTTGTGTACTATGAATAATTACTAGAAGATTAGCAGCAAAGAAAATATTCTCATATTTTTATTTTCAGGTATATAGTGTTTTTTCTAACATTGCATCACTCTATAATATGTGCAGATTACACAACACTCAGCATTCAAAATGATTCTTTCAGAGCAGTCTGTGAAGTAATGAACTCTCCTCTAGCAGAGAAAAAGTAAACAGTTCAATTACAGTTGAGATAATAAAAGTCAGATAACAGCCCTCTCCACGACTAAGTTAGTCGGAGAGCTTAATAGCTTTTTTGCATAGAGCTAACAACTGGAGTTTCTCAACTTTTCCTGTACTGGAAACAATTAGACTGATGTATCTGATCTTAATGTTTTTTTTCTTAGCTGTACTACACATACAGATCATAATATCATCATTTTTTTTCCGCTTCAGTGTCTCTTTAACTTATGGTTGTTGGAAGGATACAAAAAATAAATGCAAATCGTGACCTACTCATGAAAATAGTACATATGAGATAATTCAACAGCACCTATCAGGTATTTCTTCTTTAATCGAGTTCTCACAACGAGTCCTCTCTCACTAAGTGTCTGGGACTTAACAGAAGAAGGACATTGTGGTTATGTTGTTTTACCCCATTCCCTGTGTGCTGTAACTGCTCTGTTTATGAATTTCCAGTCAGAATATACAGAATGGCCGCTGTGGTCAGGAAGCTGTTTGGAGAAGCTAAACACGTAACACAAACACTGGGACTCTTTTACAGGATTGCGAAGGCGCCATGTCACTCTTATGCGAGATTCCTGGGATTTCTCAGCAGAGGTTTAGTCATTCTATGTTGCCCGTCAAGTGAAGCCATATTTAAAGCTTATCTATCTCTAGGCCCAGATCTAAAATATGATCTAATAGCTTAATAATCAATGTACTCTAATGTGAAACTGTGCTGGAGGCGGAAGAAATCTGTTTAAAAGTGAAGGTACATGTTGACTTACCTTCACGAAGTCAACTCATCAATTATTTCAAAATAATTTATTCAAGCACACTGGACAATGCGTTTCACGGCTCTGGGCCGCTTTGTTGGGTACTGTGTTGACCTGATGAAGCGGCCCAGAGCCATGAAATGCGTTGTACGATGTTCTTGACTAAATTCTTTTTGAAATAATTGATGAGTTGTCTTCATGTAGGTAAGCCAACATGTACCTTCATTTTCAAACGGATTTTGATTCATATATGGGAGTGCCTCGTAGTCACTCCTGTTCGGAGGGGGGTGTCAGACTTTTATGATTTTATCATAACGTTTCAATTTTTTTGAGCAGGGACCACCTGTTACTCTCAAGGCGAGTGGGGACAGTACTTACTCACCAATAGGACTAGTGTTGGCCTAACCATGCAAAAAAAACCCCCAAAAACATTATTTTGGCATTTTTTTTATTTTTCTACCCCCATTTCTACCCTTGTATTAAAACTCTGAAGGGTCTGCATGCATGGGTCCGATGATCGGAGTAGTCCTGAAAGCAAATTCCCGAAGAATCTACTGTTAGTGCAAATAAATCTAGTATCACATACAGCACACAGTTTATTTTATGTGTTTAGTGTGCTGAAGCACTGGAAACTTTCTGTGTCCTTGAGGTCAGGACTATCAGAATGCGCTCGGTACACTGTATCTGCAAATAACAAGATTCAAGGCTGGTTCTTTCTGAAGGGCAACCCGATTAAAAGAATTCAATATATACAGTGTGACAAGAATAGTGACACTTTCTAAAGGTAACTTTGGCTGTGTCCTTGGAGTAAGCTACAGATGAAACATTATTACAGTATGTGCAAGTATTAGGCAAAGGATACTCTGTCCAAAGTTTGGCCTCAATTCTGGTAGCTATGTGAGGTAAATATTTTTTTGTAGGTAAAATACCTCATGAGGTATTTTCCTCTTTCTAGCAATTCTGAAAGACTTTTCTCCATTTCCAAACATGAGGTAAAACATGAGGTAAATGCATAAAGTTGAGGTAAAACATTAGGTTTTTCAGCGGTAAGCATACACTGCATAAATAATAGTAGTTTTTAATTGCCTTCCATAAGTTAGGATAGTCTTTGGAAGATTTATTTTTTTGAGGGGGGAAGGTGTTTTTGATTATGTAGCAACCTATGTAAAGTATATTTATAGGCATCCCTTATAAAAAAAAAATCCAATAAATATTTGGAGTTTTATTTCTACTATTCTTTTCTATTACACGGCCTGAATAGGAACTCCACTAAAAACTGCAAAATGCATACAAATTGAGTTTACATCCAGGTACAGGCAGCTCTTAAACCAGGGGTCTCAAACTCAATTTACCTGGGGGGCCGCAGGAGGCAAAGTCAGGATGAGGCTGGGCCGCATAAGGAATTTCACAATCGCAGCGCATCGCTGCCTCTGCCCGCCCCTCTCACTCTTCCTTCACAGAGAGGGGCGGGGAGAGGCGGCGATCCGTGCGGCGATTGACGTCAGGAGGGGCAGAGCTAAAGCTGAAAGCTCTGCCCCTTCCAGGAAATGCTGGCAGATTGCCCCCCGGGCAATTTGGGGGCTCTGCAGCCTTCGTTTAGCGGCAGGGATGCGGCGGATTACTTGGGAGCACTGAAGCGAACTATAAGGAAGCTTTTGCCAGCGAGGGCCACAAAATATTGTATCAAGGGCCGCAAATGGCCCGCGAGTTTGAGACCCCTGTCTTTAACTGGTCGGTAAATTATGTGCTAACATTTCCCCTAATTTCCATGAGAATAGCGATTTTTGGTAAATTACCTCATGAATTACCTGCTAAATGACATGCTAAATGTCATTACCTCATGAGGTAAATTCCCTCACATGAGGTCATTTGCTTGATAACCTTACCAGAATTGAGGCCTTTTTTTGTGTGTCAGATTTTTACAGCACAAATTCAGAAAAAATAGTCTGGGTCCTTCCCTAGTACTTACGCCAACATGCTGGAAAAACTATTGCAGTGTCTCCCTAATAGGAAATAATACGTAGGAAATCTGAGTGTGCCATTAGGAATGGTCAATGAGATGCAAATAATTCCGAGATATGCAAATGTATGCAGCTTGAAAATGGACCAATTGTATCCCACAAGGTGAAATGCGAATGGGCTACAATGTTCTCCTCAGAAATTTTTTCCAGCCGGGTGGCATGAAAAAGTAGTCGGGTGGGGCGAGAGGACAGAATGCAGGGCTGGTGCTTCTCTGCTTACAGCGGAGGAGGTGAGTAGATGGCAGCTGGGTGCTCACCAAAACTAGCCGAGTGCAGCACCCGGCTAAAAGAGCCTGGGGAGAACACTGGTCTATTTTCTAGCTGCATACATTTAAAAAAAAATGGCATAATCCTGCATCAACTTGGAATGATTTGCATTGACCATCCTTATTTGCTATGATGAGATGAGCAATTCAAAAGTGAAGAATGAAAAAATGCATCTATTTATCCTGTTTAGTTGTGCCAGATTACAAATAAAGGCGATCTCTGTATGGTTAAAGGTATGTTAAAGTGGAGCTGAACTCTTGTACAGGACAGAAGGAAAGCAGAGAAATGCACCCTGTGTGTATTTAGAGAGTTTAGCCTGTCAAATCCCCTCATCTGTCACTAATCATAAGTGTAATTTGATCTCTTTAGCTGTGTCAACTTGGCTGCCTCTGCAGAGCAGCCGATTTGTAAACACAGGATGTTAACCCTATGCCTGCTTCCATGAAAGCAGGAAGTAGATACACTGCAGATCTATTGCAGGATTTGTATTGGCTGTAACAAATAAATGTTTATGCTGTTGCTTATCTTTTAGAGCAGAGAGGAAGTTCCGAGTCTAGGTCCGCTGTAAAGAGGCCCTGTAGTGACATATAGTAGAATGCAGTACATTATTCAGGATAACCACTTTTACAGTAATTTTCCTGGTTTCAGCATCAGAAACCCTTCCTATATCTATATTGCTGTGTATTGAATGTAATCCCGCCCTCACAGTGATGTCACAGCCTAAGGCGGAATCCCACTTTGAAAGAGAATAATCTGTTGTCCATGCTGGTGCATCCTTTACTCCCTTTTTAATTAAATTTCCTTGTTATAGAGTCCGGGAAAATGAAAATAACTGAACACAATAGGAATGAGGTGCTAGGGATTTGTCTGAAGCGCTGCGCTCCATTGTGCATTGTTCCTAATACGCTTTCAGATGCACAGACGCAAGCCTATACACTTATTCATAGGAAACTCATGAAGGTCCAGCTCTATGGATTAATGCATTGGCAAGTGCTTCTGGGAAAAAGGTCCACTGGGAAGGTGAGGTCTTTCTGGGCATGAAGTAAACTTTTGTAGATATCTGAATTTTGTGTATGCTCAACGCGAGAGCCGCCCCCATGTCACATGACTCTGTCTTCTGGTGTAAACTGCAGTGACTAAATGTAGCTCAGCTTTCCCTGAGAACCCAATACAGCAGCTCCTCTCCAGGACAAAAATGATAGGGTGCCAACCGCCCCTCTTCCTAGATAAGCTTTACAAAAGCAGAAAATATTACATTTTCCTGATAACAGTGGCAATCAGTTGACCCTTGCTGTACCTTGTTGTTCCTCTGCATAAGCAGAGTCATTTTCTGTAAAGGGAGGCGCAACTGAAAGAGGTACTCAGAGCCCTATTTCATTGTGAATGTAGCACTGTACTAACCTTTGGGAAGCGGCCATTAAGATGTGAAATGCGTAATCCTTTTTGTGCAATATTTTAAATAAAAGCCTGCAAATTTACCAGAGGAGTGGCAAGAAGGAAAGCCAATACTTAGGCCCCGTTTACACTTAATCAGTTGCTCTCAGTTATAACTGAAAGGACAACTGATTTTCAAGTAACGCCCATGTTTTCCTATGGCACAGTTCACACTTAACACGTTTTAACTGAAATCTTTTTCACAATGCACTGCTATGAAGAAGAAAAAACAACACGTACCAACTGGGCCTTATGGTCACATAACTGCCACTGTTATGTGGAAAGTTATGCTATTTACCTACTCTTTTAATAAATATTTTATTCCAAGGCTAAAGGGAGAATGTGCCATGCATGCCAGGCAGATGGAAATCTAGAAAAATCTAGGTTTGAAATCTAAGCATCAGCCAGGTCAGTGTGAGGTTTAAACTGGTTCATTAAGCTCCCAAACAGAAGAATACAATGAGCCTTTGAACTTTTCAGCACTATTTTGTCATCATAAGTTTCTGCAAAGCCACAAAGACATTTTATGACCTTTAATTAGTTTTAAGGAGAGCTGTCGCTGAGGTCTGACCACGGATAAAACACGGTTTTTTTTTGTTAAAAAGAATAGCTATTAGAGGTGCTTTCACTCTATCCCCTATGCTATTCAGGCATTTTGTATTGACCTGAAGAAGCGGCCCATGACCCATGAAACGCGTTGACAGGTTTTTTTTTTTAAATATTTTTTTCCAGTTGAATTTGTGTCTATATATTCTGGAGAGATAAGCGATTACCTTTCTTTATTACTTACGATTTTTAAAATAAACACTAAAATAGAATACACAGAGGACGCCTCCACCCTACCCAATACCATCATGTCACATGTCACTTCAGGTACCTTCTAACAAAAGGGAACTCCAAACATTTGCAACGGTGCTTCTTATGTTTTTACTGGTAGCTAAAATATTAATAGGTGAACTGTTCCGTGTAGGGCCACCTTTATATATAAAACTCAACTTGTTCATCGGTGGCCTCTACTGTTTAACTGGTCACCATGACAGCCCTGGACAAGGCTGCACTGACTGAAGCAGGCCATACTTCCAACTGGCTCAGCACCTTATCATCAATACACACTGACCGTCGCACGGCATGCCGGCCATTATTAACAAATATATGGGAGCGAGTGTTAAGTACATAAATCTGTCATCATCATGGAGGGTAAAGGGTCATCATCCAACGTCCCACAATAAATGCCCTGTGCATAATCAGCGAGGCTGGGAGTTCAGAACAAAGTAGGCCTTTTACACATACTTCAGCCCTTAGATGGATGTTTGTGAGGAACTTAATGTCTTTAGCAGGCCTTGCTGAAAGCAGAGTCTAGTTTTTCAGAGCTCTCGGGACTAAGTCTGGAGTCTTCTTTTCCAAACATTATGCCAGAAAAATGCTTTCAGCCCCCATTTCAACTCTGAAATGACTCTCTGCAAAGCCTTGTGCACATATGCAAAATCCACATCTCCGAAACAAAGCTTTTATTCAAGGCGACATTTTATATAAAAAGCTCCTTTTTTTCCTGGATTCAAGAAATGTTACCTTTAAAAAGGAAAACTTTGCATTTCAGAGAAAGGACAACATTTTTTTTACATGGCAAAATATAATTCAAAAAAGTGAAAAGTTTCTTTTTAAAAGATATGAAAAAGCATTAATAGCCTCTTAAAGAGCAAGCGACACCCATGCCAACCTAGAAATAAAAAATACATATATAAGTAGATAAATACTACGTCTACTTACATAACAGATGTATTGTGCTATCCACGTAATTATTCCTGTGAATTTTATAAAGGAAAAGCAGAAAATCCTATCCTAGGCAGTGGCCATCTTGCCAAGCTAATGCTGACATCATATCCTCTCTGACTCTTGTTTTCCCCCCTCCCTTCTCTTGCTCATTGTGTATTCATTAGCTGCCCTCCTCCCAGAGTCTTCAGACACTCCCACTGAGGTGTATACTAGGAACTGCACTGTCTTTTTTTTTTTTTATTACACATCCAATCACTGAGTCACCTCAGCCTTGCTTCTAAACACAAGTAATCAGAGGGTGTTTCTGATAAGCAGCTAGCCAGGGAAATAAATGGAAGAGAAGAAATATAGTATAGATAAAAGAACTTGCAGCATTCAACTCTTTGGCACTGTTTCGCACTAGGACCAGTGCTCCTAAAGTATGTGAGAACTACAAACCTTAAAAGCAGAAAAAGTTTTGCAAGTTTTGAATGCAGGATTAGCATCTTTATCACTTAATACACTCAGACCAGTTGCTGTTGAAATTTGATTTTTATGGTGACAATACCGCTTTAAAGGTGAAATTAACTCTCAGTAGGGTCAAAAAGTTAGATACTTACCAAGGTATAGTTAAGTCCAGATGCTTCCCACGTCCTCCTCGATTCCACCCTTGCCATATTGTACTAAGGCTTGTCAGGTATGTTCTCTTGGCCGTACTCGTACAGGCGCAGTACGGCCATGCTCGTTCACAAAGGGGAGCGCAGCTGCAAAAGGGTCCCGGCGCGGTGGTGGAGTGGAGGAGAAAATGGTATTCTTGTAGACTAGGTAGAGGCTTCCATCTACATAGGTAAGAATGTAACTTTTGTTCCTCTGAAGACTACTAGTTTACTTGAAAGGCCAACTCCTGGGAGGGAGGTCAGGCAATTAAGTAGCGGCATGCTTTGGTAGGGAGGTGAGGGTTAGGTGTTTAGGTAGGGGTATGCTTTGGGAGGGAGGTCAGGCATTTAGGTAAAGGTAAGCTTTGGGAAGAACGTCAGGGTTAGGCGTTTAGGTAGGGGTATGCTATGGTAGAGAGGTCAGGGTTAGGCGTTTAAGAAGGGGTATAATTTGGGAGGAAGGAGAGGGTTAGGCGTTTAGATAGGGGTTTGCTCTGCGGAGGGTTAGAATTTGACCTATAAATACAGGTTTACTTTGGAAAGGGGGTTAGTGTTACATGTCAGGCAAGTCGATAGTAGAACATAAGTAATAGAACATTACCGATATTCTAACTTTTGCCATCACTCAGCACCCATTCAGTGTTCTCTGTAAAATGCAGTAGTGTTTATTAAAGAGAGTAATATACACCTATATCCAGCCACTTGCCATTCCCTGAAAGTGTCTAAATCGCATGAAGATGGTAAAAGAATCCGAATCCCAAAGGCACCACAAGCCCAGTGGTCTTTGGCTGTGGAACATATGACCCCAGGTAACACGGCAAAACCTAAGAGGTGACAGACCGTGCACCAAACCTTTGATCCCCCCAAAAATGCAAGAACTGGAAGACCGTCACAGATAAGACAACAAGAAAACATCTGGCTGTGCTTTGATCTCTTGCTTACCAGGAGGAGAAGGAAGAAACATGCTGCCCAGTTGCAGCACATGGCATCAATGAAGTCAGGGAATAGCTTGCAGCAAGGGCAGAGCTAGGCCTACAACTATAATTAAATAAAGAGGGCCTGTCTTCTAGGTCAAGTGATAACATCCGCACAGACAGCGTGGCACCATCCAAGCATTCAAAGGGGCACCCGCACAAACCCCGGAACCAGCATATAATACAAATGATCTCATGAGAGCCTCCACCTGTATCCTCTGTGTTGGATGCTTGTATCTTCACACTCTGGAAACAGAACATCAGCTAAATCCAACGGAAAATCCAGATCACAGACTGGACTGGTTTAAAGAGGAGTTTTAATCATTTATTATTGCTAATAGTTTACAGAGCACCGTGAACCGCAGTAAATTATAGCACTGAATGCTTTAAATAGGGGGGGGGGGAGATATCATGGACCATTTTACTGGCAGATGAAACCTAAGGTTGATAAATATTAGGTCAAGCATTCAGGCCATCCTAACTCCACAGAACCCTCGTACGTTAAGTGGATATTGTACTCCCAAAAATAAAAATTTCAGTAACTACTCTTAGTTACATAAAAGAACATTTGAAAGCATTCCCTGTGGGTAAAAAAAAAACTTTATTTTGACTGCAGTACAGCAGGTTTGCTTATCCCTGGCTCATCGGCAAATGTAATCATTGCATGTAATCAGCTGAAGCTTCCTGTGTCTTTTCACTCTGCCCTCCTCCTTTTCTGCTAAAGTGACTCACCTGTTGCCAGGGCGATCTGTCTATTCGGCACAAGGAGGCGGGGCAGAGTGAAGACACATCCAGAGAGCTTCAGTCAGCAATGAGTACATTTGCCAATAAGCAAGCTTCTACTGCTCTCTGCAGTGAAAATAAACAATTTTGCGCACTAATGCTTTCAAAAGTTCTTTTACGCAACTAGGGGTAGTTACTGAAATTTAAATTTTTGAGTAGTATCCCACTAGTGGCATAAAGGAAGCATAAAGTAAGCAATAATCAAGGCCAAGCGGCAGCTATTAAAGCAAATAACTTTCTGTAATGCATCACAAGCGATATGATGATTATAATGGCCAATGAGTGTTATTACCCTGGATAATTTATTTCAAGACAGGTAGTGCAAAGAATCATAATGCAACGGTGGATCAGTAGACAAGTGCTAATTTCATAGTGAAAGTGAAAACCAATTGTTGGCACAAGAATAAGCACTTCTAAAAAGCAGAGTTAAGGCTGCCATCCACTGGTCAATTGCCACCAGATTGACCAACAGATAGATCCCTCTGTGATCGAATCTGATCAGAAGGGGATCTAATGGCTGCCCATACACTGCACACAGGTTTCAAATAGATTTCAGCATGAAATCAATTCACAACCTGTGGAACTGCTGCTGCCTCTGCCTGCCTCGCACCCCTGCTTTCCTCCGGCCAGCAGCAATACATCACCTGTCTGGCCAGCACGAGTACTGCAGTCTCTCACTTCTTCCAGCGTCCTCCTCTATCTTCGCTTCACTTCCTGTCCTGTCACAAGCAGAAAGTTGAAACAGTAGAGTGCCCTCTACTGTTTGAAATTTCCCTTCTCACAGGACGGGACAGGAAGTGAAGAGAAGACGAAGAAGACACCAGAAGTGAGAGACTGCGGGGACCCAGGGACTCGAACCGGCAGACAGGTGATGTATTGCTGCATCTGTCGTTGCCGTATCGAAAGCCACTAATGACACTCTCCCGACCCGCCGGCGATCTAGTTACATTTTTCGCCTAGACAGATTTACTGAATTGATGGATTTCAGGTGGAAATCAATCGGTCAACATTTACGTTATGGATTTCACAGCAGTCCTTTATGCTTGGTACACACTCAGGGCTCAAAACGCAACATGACTGCAGAACGCCAGGAAGTGGTGTCACATGCGCTTCTTCAGGGAAGCAGAAAAGCGTTTAGCATCAGCAAAATGAGCCGCTGCCATCCGCCCCGCAGAACCCCGTGTGAAATAGCACTCAGTTGCTATTGGGCCCACTGCACTACAAATACTGCCCTGCTTTCCCAATTGATCTCAATTTTTCATTCTCCCTTCTGAGAGCTGAACTTTGTTCCATTTTCCCCATCCGTAGAAGTGTATTGTTGCTGGTGAGGAGAGAGAGAGAGATTCCTTCCTGCAAACTTGTAATTTTCAGTTCTTGTAGTGTAATTGGCATTCCAAATCTTGTGGTAAGCCACAAAGCTGTTCTAGGCGGCTACTGGTTACATAGTACATGTTTTGTTCCCTCAGCTCGCTGCCTTGTTCATCAAAGAGCCTTGTGTGAAAATCTGTGAGCCATTATCACAACACAACATTACAGGGAATCTTACGCTCTGCTATTCTCACTACGAACAAATAAGTCTGATCAGTGAATGAGCCATAGTGCCTATGAATACGTCCTGTATACCAAGCAATCGTCAGGCTGTGCTCTGTAGTCTTCCATGCTGAAAAGGCTCAACTGATCTGACTGGACATTTAGGAGCACCGTAGAGGCTCATGTCAATTGCGGCTATGAGGGGAAATTTAGCCAAAGCTGCCCACTTTACAAACCGCATACACAAATAGCGGATGTTGGCGATATTAGTGGATTTGGACTAGGGAAAGGGAGGGTGCAGCAGTTAGGGTTAGGCATGGTGGGGGGGTTGGTCAGGGTTAGGCGTGCATGCAGAATCGGGTTCACGTTAGGCATGGGTGGTGGGCAGGATTAGGCCGGACATACATCATACAACAGCACCACGATTGACACGCGATCGACATTACAATCGGCACCACGAAGAACAAACATGGCGGTTCTGTATTTCGTCCGTGATTGGATCGTAATGCTAATAATCATAGTGATGTTGACCGGAAACACCAAAAACCATTAAATTTTTGGCCCAGGTGTTTTTGTCAGAAAACGAGCAATCGTTTCCGGGTTTTTGCGACATGGGTACAGGTGCACGATTAAAAGAATGAGGTTTCGCAATTTGCGACGATTACGACAGTCACAGCGGATCTGAAGACACCCGAAGGCAAGTATGAGTGCCATTTTGTGCAGTAAGGAGTGCCTGTGAGAAAAGCATGAGGAAATCCCAGGCAGATGAACAAAATTCCTGGAAACAGATTTTTAAGCTAGACCTTCAAGCATTCCCCAGAGTGTTCCTCCAACCAGATATCGGCAGCCCTTCTCCTGCTGAAGGTGTAGAAACAAAAGGGAACGTTTGATGCTGAGACTCACGCAGGCTGCTCAAGCTCCGAACAAAGCCAAGAGCCGAATGTAAAGCATACAACGACGTGTTCAGTTTCACTCTTCTCCCTGTCAGGAAATCAACCACATCTCAGATGCAGCAAACCATCACAAATCTGCCTGTGGTGCTACCAAAGAAAACAGCAGTGTGGAGCCAAGTCTGACAGACGGCTTCAAGCAGACACTTCCAGAGCTTGTGGTCTCCAACAATGCTCCCTGAAGGACTATAAAGAGGCTACGAGAAGACAGTGCCATTCAGAATGCTGCCACAAATATGTCATATATAACAAAGCACTTTATGGATGGGAAATAGAACTATCATAGAAGAGGAGTAAAAGCAGTCGTGAAACGCGCAAAACAAGAGTTCAGGTGCCTGTCTACCTCCAATCCTGGAATCAGCACAGCCTGAGAAAGAGGACCGGATCTTCTGACTGCCACAGGGTGGAATGTACCCTTCCGGTAGTGTTAGTTAGGCCCTGTACACGCGCTCAATCAATTTTTGCTTAGAGGTGTGAGGGATGTCACGCAGCGTATGTGGGTAGAACAATGTTCTTGCCTGTTGCTCGGCCTAAAGGATCCACCAGGATGAAACGCTGGCCGAGCAGTCGAGAGGGGCTGCCATACACACACTGGATTCTTAGCAAGGGTGGTTGTTATAGACTGCCTCAGCCAGGTTTCATCTGGCGTGTGTACAGCGCTTTTTAACTACAGATTAACGAGAGATCGGTATGTGTGTGTGTGTGTGTGTGTGTTTCACGGTTGGGCATTGGGGTTGTCAGGTGCAGTACACATACCTGATTGTTGGATGAGGCGGTCGTTAAGGCCGACTCAGCCGACTTAAACTGGGCATGTGTACAAGGCTTTAGGGCCTGTTTCCACCCACTTCGAATACGCAGTGTTCCCCTGCATGCAAGCCGGACGGAGAACCGCTGCCTATTCAGACACCAGCATGCCATTCAAATCAAATGCCGGTGCGTTTCTGGGTGGCAGCTTTTTGTAGCATGCATCTGACTCCCTATAGCCCCGCCATAGCAATTCGGCTGCGGCTCCACAGCAGCAGGTGTCCTGGTTGCGATTTGAACACGGATGTGGCACCCGGTGGAAATAAGCCCCTACTCCATAAAGGCAAACATTTTTTGTCAACAGACCTTGCCATGATAAATATTTAATGGGGCTTGAGTAATAAAACCCAATGGACCGGTTCCCTGGCATCTATCGAAAACAGGTGCATGGAAATTTGGATGCCCATTAATCTAGATAGTAAAATATCTGTATTTAATACCGACATTTTACTAAGTGTAAACCTAAGCCCATTCTTACACAGAACCCTTCCAGCACAAACGTCCTACCTGACGCCTAACCCTAAACACCCGCCCGCACAAACACCCTAACTGACGCATAACAAGAACCCCCAACCTGAAAAAAAAAAAAACTTCCTACACGATGCCGCAGGTGCCCAAATTACCCCTCAATGCCATTATTTCAATAGGCGCCTATGACGGCGCCCAAACTTCCGGTGCTAGCAGGTGCCCAAATTGCCTGCTTCAGGTTCCTTGGATTCTTGCCCTGGTTAGTACCGGCATCAATGCTCACACAAGGAACCAGCATCCTTGCTCTATCCTGCAGCTGGCACACTAGTCATTCACAGCATGAAAACTTACCTAAATTAGAACAGATCTTTAATTTAACGGCAGTGTGTTTGCAGAGTGGGGATGTGGCACTGGCCGGTATCAATTAGAGAGGCGCTTGTTTAACATCAGCTTAAATCCCACTAATGAAATCAGATGGCCTGACCCCTCGCATCCTCGTGGACTTCAAAAGCCAGGACAGAACACTGGAGAGCTGACGTGACTGATCCAGCATAGATCAATCGCCGGCATCAAACACGGAGACTGAACACATCACTGCAGAGCAGGACTGAGGCATGATCACCTCACTTCAAATACAGCTCGACGGGGATGGACGAGGAAGCTCATCATCACATGTGGACAAGGCATGTACAGGAAGGGGTCATGGAAGGAGAACCTCCTCCGAAGGTGGACAGACAAATTGGTACACAGACCAGAAATAAGAAAGAAAGACTAATGGCTGACCAGTCTGATCAAAAGATGGGCTGCTGCATCTATCACTGACTGAGTATCTACTTAAAGTAAGCCAAAGGCAAAAAGAATTAAAAAAAAGTTCCTCCAGAGGCTTCCTGTGTGAATCAGGGCATCTCTGTGACTGATCTGGGCCCCGGAGCACCTGACTTGGGCACCGCTAAAGACTATAATGTGAATTATGGCTATAGCGGCCCCATTGGCTTTCTTCCGAAATCACGGTAATTTGGGTGCCAGCAATAGCTGGAACCCGAATTACGTGTCCCTCCAAGGGAAAATAGAATTTAACCCTTCCCAGGATTTCAGCAGGAGCAGGGTGAGTCGTCTTTCAGCTCACCCTGTGCCCAACTGAACCTATGACGACATTACACGTATGCCATCCCGTGTCCTTCACAAGACCACTGCAGTTGCCCTCCTTTAAAATCGAGACCATGGTCCTCTTCATGAATGAGCACAGCTGTGCTGCACCCATGTGAGTAAGGCCACATCTGTGCAATACTCATGCAGGCGCAGTATGGCCGCACTCATGCATGAAGAGGAGCTCTGGTTGGCTATGTTCTGGAAGTGCACGTGCAGTGATGGTGGAGCCCAGGAGGATGTAGGAAGCCTAGAGGATCCAGAGGCTTCCCTCTTTCTAGGTAAGTTTCTGGGGGTTGGTTTTTTTTCGCCTCAGGTACACTATAAACCATGGCTAAACAGAGCCATCAGGACCAAAACAGTACAAAATAGTTTTAATACTGAAAAAGCTATTTAACTATGTCAATCTACACCTTTTTGGTTTCGAACAACATATGTACCTTAGCCTCTTTAGCATGGGAGCATTTTCGTATTCCGTGACTAACGATCATATTTCAGGGGGACCCATGTAACTGTCCAAGCAACAACTCCCCCTGTAGTTCTCACCACTCAAATCAAATCAAATATAGCTTTATTGGCATGACTAAGATTTCATACAGGCATTGCCAAAGCAAGGGAAAATAGGGGACATGAAAGTACAATGTGTAAGCAGTCATGTTCTGTCTACTCTAGAGGAGGCTGCAAGATTTTTGTATCTTCTGTTTAAAAAAAGCTTTTCAGCACTCTATAATTAGGTGAAAAAGTTCTGGAAAAATTATTCTGAGTATTTTCTTGCTTGCTAGTGGCTTAAAGAGAGCCTGAGGTGGGCTAAAAAAAAAAATTAGGCTACCTGATCCACGGGGCTGAGCAGATCAGGTAGCCGCAAAAACCGCTGCTCCTGTGCGTCGCAATGGCCCACTTTCACTTGCTGCACTGAGAGACTGTGTGTCTAATAACATGCAGGGAGATGGGGGAGCGGCAGGAGGTGTGGCCAGAGGGAGAGAGCTGCCCAATTGCAGTTCAGGAAACCCTGCATTTCTGAAACAGGGAATTCCTGTCCCCAAATCTTGTCGCTAAACTCGGGGGGCTATACCATGGGGGGGGGGCGCAGAGAGCAGCGGTTGGTGGACACAGAGCCATGTCATTAGGCAGAGAACATGCCTCTGTGTCCCATCTGCCCCCTGGAGATCCACCTCGGGTTCTCTTTAAAGGGAATTTTATTGATAAGATGTGAAAATATCACTTAGGAGAAAACGCGAATGGAATAAGGGCCATTGTGTTGCTGCCATGGCTTCCAGTATCTACTCTTTCAGAAAAGTTTATAAAGACGGAGTTACCTTTTAATTCCATTTTGAAAAATGTATAAAACAGCTGGATATTTCCCCAACAGGTCCATGTTCTGTCTACTCTAGAGGAGGCTGGAGGCAGATCAGCCAGGCCCAACAGAGACTCCACATCTGCACACACTGTACTGGTGGGTTTATCCCCATCACTGACATTTATTTGTACAAAAGGCAGTACACACACAGCCTGCTTAGCCCAGATATCTCCATGAAGGACATTTTTGGAAGCCAGAAATGTGAATGTTTATTCAGAGCCATGCATCTAGTTCTAATCCTCCCAGCTTATCCTATATCCAGAGTGTGCTCGTACACACGGCATCTGGAAGAAGCGTGGTTCTGCTGGGTGGGTGGAGGATGGAAGTTCTGATTTCATGACTCTACGAAAACATCTGAAACTATTAACTACATTCTCAGCACTACAAGGGGTTGTTATGGACAGAGAAGAGCTGGAATTGTATGCTGGACTCTAATTACCTTCTTGAGGCATGCTATTTGGTGGTGTTAGTATGACAACGGGTTTCTAAAGGTGGCCACTGACGATACAATTTGATGAACGATCTCATTTATGAACAACTAGTGGACCTAAGCCTATTACAATAACGTGCTCTAGGCCACCTTCACAACCACCCCACCCAAAACGGCACCGCCGCCTGCCTCCGCGCATGTGCGCTCACCACATGCACGCTCACCCCCGTCCTCCTCCTCCTCTAAAGTCCACCCGGGTCCCGCGCGGCGCGGTATGCAAAAGCACGGACACAGGGACAGCAGGACGACGCAGCGACATAAGATTATTGTATAGGATTCTTTGTATAAATGATCGGAAATGATCATTTGGGACCAGTAGCGGAAAAAAAAATCTAACCAATTCCGATCAGATTAATATAATCGATTTGATTCTTGGATCGATTCCAATTGGTCCTGAACAATCATTTCCAAAATGTTCATACGAAGGATCGTTAATGGCCGCCTTTAAAGGATATGCGAACTGGGGGGATGGAAGTTTTAGGATTTAATTACCCAGGGCTTATTACAGCACTTTCAGAGTCCTCATTGTAGTTCTGCTACTCTCCAGGGTGTGGCTGTCCCCTCGAAAAAGTCGCGGGCTACTGTGTGTCCGTGCACCTCTCTCTAGCGCACTCCCGTGGCTGGGAATGTTTTGCTCAGTTCACAAAGAGTTAAACTGTGCAAGTGCAGAACATGAACAAGAGAGAAACACAGACGTGCATGCGCAGTAGCCTGCAACCACAGCTGTGGTCGGGGATCTTTCAGAGAGGTCAGCGCACCCTGGAGCAAGGCAAATAAAAATGCTACGCATCTGGGATCCGGCAGGTTGGAGTGGTGTTCTTGGCTGAAATCGGTCATTCATATGCATTTGATATCATCCATTTGGTAGGCATGCTGGGCCAATAATTTTACGACTCTTCGTTTGTTGGCCACCTCCAATTTAAATCTTGCGTATGTACGTAGCTTAAAGGACACCTGAAGTGAGGCTTCCATATTTATTTCCTTTTAAATAATACTAGTTGTCTGGCAGCCCTGCTGATCTCAGTCCTGCATTAGTATCTGAACCACACACCTAAAACATGCATGTGCCTAATCTAGTCAGACTTCAGTCAGAAACATCTGATCTGCATGCTTGTTCAGGGTCTATAGCTAAAAGTACTAGAGAAAAATAATCAACAGGACATACACAACACCTGATATAGTTTCAAAGGAAATAATGGGGCAGCCTCCATATCCCTCTTAGTACAAGTGTGCATTAAGGAAGGGAGAGCCCTCCGAAGCTGATTAGCGGGCCAAGCTGTGACTTGGCTGAGCTGGAGGTTGGACAAGGCAGAGACATAATGCATGGAGCCACTCACCTATAACGATGAGGGTGTAGTTCACATTAACGCTCCCAAAGCCATTGGTGGCTTTGCAGATGTAGCTTCCAGCATCCTCGCTTTCAACATCCTTGATTTTCAGCCCTTGCCCATAAGTCCTGAACCGTGTCCAGCCGGTGTGGATGGACCGCCCATCCTTTATCCACATGGTCAGCGGAGGAGGATCTCCCTCCACCGGACACAGAAGCTTTATGGTTCGTCCTAATCTCACGGTTTGCCGGTGAGTCACTTTATCCGAAATGCGTGGAGGACCTACAAAACAGAAAACATCAAGACGGCATTAATTTGGAGGTCATTTACTCTTAAAATAGATCAGCTGATTTTTGTTATAGTTTTGTAATTACATTCGCTCTGTAGAGGTAACGTGCCAAGAGTAGGCAGTCATCGCTAACCCCGCCCCACAAGTGTAACAAGATATTTCCCACATTATTTCCTACAGTGCAACGAGGCTCACAGACAGGAAACTGTCAGGACTTAGGTCCTGACATCACACTGTGGGAGGGGTTTCACCACAATATCAGCCATACAGACAATAGATGGACTATTCGAAAAAAAATGTAAAGCTTTCTCATGGGAAAGGGAGTATCAGCTACTGATTGAGGTGAAGTTCAATCATTGGTTACAGTTCTTCTTTAAAAGGCATTTTGAAAATATCACTTAGAAGAAAACTCAGGAAGGACAAAAAATTGCATTCGGGCCATTGGCCCTTATTCTATTCCCCTTTTCTCCTAGGTGATATCTGCACACAATTAATAAATTGCCTTTAAAGGTGCATACACATGTCCAACTTAATGCATAACCAACCACACAACAAGGTGTTTACCTGACAAGTACGTACACACACACCAACCAACTTAACATCCAACTCACTTAAATACTATGCGTGCAAGCTATATGATCATCTTCACAACATGTCCACATTCAAAAAACAATAAGGTTGTTCAAATGACTTGTACACACACTCCAACCTGCCTGATAGTTGGATTTATTGATCCACCGGTTGGATCTGGCAAACCACCTGTTATCAGTTGGTCATCTGGTTGTTAGTCAGCTGTACACACACCCAACTTATCTGCCAACAGACAAGTTTGGAAGATAGTTGGACAGATTGCTGGTAGGTGTGTATGAGCCTTAAAGCGGATCCGAGATGAAAAACGAACTATAACAAAAATTTGTCTATATATCTTATATCTGAAGTTTACATGGTTTACACAGCAAATCTAGCTTCAAACAGCTTCAACAGTATATGACTACTTTTTCCTGTGATACGAGAGCAGCCATGTTCATTACACGGGCAAGCTTGCCTGCATCTCCACCCCTCAAGCCTGTGAAAACTTTACTCCCCTCCTCTCCTCCCTCCTCCTCTAAAATCTCTGGATGGTAACCTCCTCCTCATCCTGCCCATATTGAGCTACCATGAGCCCTTGCTACTAAGGCTCAAAGTGCAAAGGCACTCTGGAGAAGCTGTGGGCGAGGCTTGTTTAGTTTATAGGGAATTAAGAGTATTAAAACTAACAAAAAAAGTATTTGGCTTGAGGAATGCCCTATAAATTATATGAACGGAACACAACTATTCAATGAGTAAAACTTTATCTCGGATCCACTTTAAGCCACCAGCAAGCAAGAAAATAGAGTAATTTTGACACTACTTTTTAACACAAGATAACAAAAAAAACTCCTAGGAGAAAACTTGGGAGAAAAAGTTAATTGAATAAGGGTGATTGTGATTTTCTATTATTACGGACTGGAGTAACTGTTATACACATACTAGAGTTGACCACCTCAGCCAAGAACGGTCTAGTGAGTGTACAAGGCTTACGTGCCTGGCTCACCTGATCGATAACATTTACAGATATGGATTAGCAGGGGTTGGGGTCTCACACGGTTTTTAAAATAATGAAATTGCAATAATTGTTTGTAGGAATGTAAGGTATGTATTCTTTTAATTGACATCCGCCCGCGCTGAGCCAGCAAAGTGCACGAGGCCGATTCTGGACATGTCGTGCATTTCACAGCAAGATGCGCCTACGCTGCAGTTTGCAGAAACTTGATCCGCCTTATTTCTGTGTGTTTGCTGAATCGCTGCCCTTTGGCTGCCCACTGTCTTTCACACCCAGGACCCACTGGCACCAGTTCCCTACCAAGTCCATAGAGGAGCACTTTGTGACATGGCAAAAAAGACAGTGACGGTATTTAGCTTAAAGCGGAGGTGTCATAAACCTGGGATACTGAAAGAAAGCAGACAACTACAAATACACCACAAGAAGCTACCTTCAGTGAACACTGCATGTCAAAAATGATCAGCAGTTGCAGGAATACAGCTTAATAAATCAAATAAATATGAGCATTACGTTAAAAGAGAACTTAAAGAGAAACCGTAACCAAGATTTGAACTTCATCCCAATCAGTAGCCGATACCCCCTTTCCCATGAGAAATCTATTCCTTGTTTTAAATGGATCATAAGGGGGGTTTGTTCTGCAAATATTGTGGTGAAATCCCTCCCGCAGTGTGATGTCAGGACCATAGTCCTGACAGTTTCCTGTCCGTGAACCTCATTGCATTGGGGGAAATAACAGCTGTTTACAGCTGTTTCCAACTGCCAAAAAAACCAAGCAGCATCTCCTTCCACTGACATCACCTTCCAGCAGTAAAATGTCACCATGAGATAAACGTCAGAACGTAAACCAGGGAGAGGAAAGATTTTACAATCGGCAAACACTTACTAAATTATTTATACATTATTATTGTAAAAATGAAGCACTTTTTTATTACATTATTTTCACTGGAGTTCCTCTTTAAAGTGGAAACACAGGCAGAGGCTTTGGAAGACTTCTGAATCATGGCTACGACTGTGTTCTTGGGGGGGGGGGGGGTATGGGGGGTCCAGATTATGTCAGATCAGCTAAGCATTTAACCCTGAAACACTGGAGGTAGTCTTTTTGTCAGAAAATTTGTCCACAACACACCAAAGTCTAATTCCAGATTCATATAATTTGATATTCTCGTGCAGGCTTAATACGTGAAATTACTGTAACTGTACCTGATCAGTAGCCCCTTGACAAGCCATTTTTTTAGGAGCACAAACTTTGAGGGCCCATTCATACTAGGGTGATTAGTGTCCGTTTACCGCTAAGTGCCAAAGCGCTAGCTATTTTTTAAGCGCTAGTGCAATAGCAACTATATAGCAGTGATCTCACTGCTGCGATTGCCGCCAATCACGGGCGTTTCACAATTAGCGGCAATCACAAACGCGTTACATGCAGCATTTTTCTGAGATTTGGGAATGTTTGCGATTAACATGCTATAGAAGCACTAAACGCAATCGCTCATCAAACCGTGCGGTAAAATCACCCGCGCAAACGCGTTTTGCCTTTTTCAAGTGTGAATGAGCTCTTAGAGCTACAGGTTGCAACCTTCTCACCTTACAACCTAGTTGCCCAAACAGTATAATGATTCAGACCCAAAAAGTACAGTGGCCCCACCCACAGCGTCTGCTGTTAACTCCTTCACCTGACCTACTTCAGATTAAAACACCAGATTTTTTTTTAAACCAGAATTATAGTCAGAATGAATGCGCTCTTCCAGGAGCCACAACATCATAAACACCTTTTTTTTAAGAAAAAAAAAAGAGCTTGAAAAGGTTAATAGACTTAGATTTATTTTATTCTGGTGGCTAACCAGTCACTGTGTCGAAAAGAAGCGTGTTGCACTAAGCTCTCCAGGCTGCCGGGACATGGTACTTTGACCTACAAGAGCAGACGATAAAACTTATTTTCTTAAAGCAAAAATAGGAAGGAGCTTCAGTGCGCGAGCCACACTGATTGTAAGCAGCACGCTGCAATTTTCCTCATTTCACAGATTTCTAATAGAACTGATACTACGCAATTATACAGGATGGCTGCTTCTATATGTGTGAATGGATCTTATGTGTTTTCACTTTAAAAGAAGCTTATAAAAAAAGACCCCTAGAGAACTCATAAAGTAATATACAACCAATGACACAAGCAAACAGGCTGCTTATAGTAATAAGTACTAAAGAGATAAGCAGATTACTAGATACCCAGCCCAGGTTATCGTTAAGTCAACGTAATTACCCTTAAAAATGTGTGTTTTAATGCAGCGGCTTATCACAGTATTATACATTTAATACATCAGCTGCTTAAGTGCAACTCAAACTCCTTCCCGTAAGGATAGACGCCCGTATCCCCGCGCCTCTGGTATGTTTAGTGACATACCCGCATGTACACACGGCTCTCACACGCTCTCAGATGTCCGAAGGACTTCCGCACTGAAGTGTGCACCTCCACACAAGGAGCTACGGCTGCGCTCAGTACAGATATTTAAAGCATACCTTCAGCTTTCCCACACATGTGACATTGTACTGAGGGCACTGAAATCAACAACTCAACCAATATCAGTCCTCATCTGTATTACTCCACCCTGTGTGTGTTTATAGAGAACAGCCTGTCCAATTCTGCCTTCTCAGCAAGTAAAGAGCCAGTGTAATTTGAGTTGTCAGCCGACTCTGCTGAATTTGAAGCTAATATGTAAACACAGGAGGTTAACCGGTTCTGTGCTCCCAGCAAACCAGGAAGTAAATACAATGCAGGATATCTGTGCCAGTTCTGTAAGTTGTAATGAAAAAATGTTTTTCTGTAAAGGTTATTTTAAGTTTCTTATCTTTTAGAGCAGAGAGGAAGTTCTGAGTTCAGGTCCACTTTAAAGTTAACAAATAACAATTTTAAAGAGAATCTGATTTAAAGAAAAAATAAATAAATAAAAAAAACCTTTGGGGGATACTTACCTCGGGAAGGGGAAGCCTCTGGATCCTAACCAGGCTTCCTCCGTCCTCCTCCGATAAGAGTGCCGGGATCCCTCAAGTGCGGCGAGGTAAATATTTACCTACTGCGATCCTGCGCAGACACACTAGCGGCTCTTCGTTCAGATAAAGCGGAAATAACCAAACCCGATCGTATCCACTGTACTGCGCAGAAGTGAATTCTATGCGCCTGCGCAGTAGAGCAGATATAGGATCGGGTTGGGCCATTTCCGCCTAGCCCAAACTAAGAGCCACTAGTGCGCCTACGCAGGATCGCAGAGAGGTAAATAAATCACCGCTTGTCGAGGGAAGTTTCTGGGGAGCCAGCGCTGGATTCCGACAAGCTTCAGAGGTCGGGGAAGCCTCACTGGGAGCAGAGGCTTCCCCCTCCCAAGGTAAGTCTCCCCCAGAGGGGTTTATTTAGTTACAGTCTCTCTTTAATGGCCCATACTCACGGGCTACCATTGTCGCCGCAACATGCGGCGCGCGCGTGTTGCAGCGACAGGTCGCCCGTGAGTATGCGGCGTTGCACGCCCGCGCACCCCGAACTGTCGCCCGTCGCTGATGTCGGCAGGCGATTGGCGCGGTCAATCGCCTGGCAATAGTCGCTGCCGCAACTCTGCCGCAACTGTCGCTAGTCCGCGTGAGTACGCGGACTAGCGACAGCAACATAATTGCAAATAGACGGCGCTTCCGGCGGGGGGAGGGACAACAGCGAAAGCTTCCGCCGCATCAGTTGCCAGGTCCCTCCGGCGTGTGTATGCGGAGGGTCCTGGCGACGAGCTGTCGCCGGCATGTCGCGCACACGCTCCCGTGTGCTAGCGACATGCCAAAAAGTTGCCCGTGAGTATGGGCCATAAGTGTCTGTTGCATCTTACAGCATAACACAGAAAGGAGCAATAATTAATGACCTGACGACCCAAGTATGGATTTTTGCTTACGCACATATTTTACTGTAGCACAACAGAAATAATATACTCCTTCCTCACACAAAAGTGGCAATGTGCTGGCCTCTGTGAGGGGTAAGCAACTGCAGTGTCAATTCTCTGAAGAAAAAAAACTTGTTGGATTGTCCACCTGTTTCACCAAACAGCTGGGTGGTTTCGATGTATATTTCCTCTGTGATTTTAAATGGGCCCCATGCAAAAAATCTCTATCTCTGCCAACGCAAACACAAACTCCCTCAGCTCATAGGAGCATTGTTTGATACATAGTTACATAGTTACATAGTTACTTTGGTTGAAAAAAGACATACGTCCATCGAGTTCAACCAGTACAAAGTACAACTCCAGCCTGCTCCCTCACATATCCCTGTTGATCATAAAATCCCTGGATTAACATCATTGGCATTACCTAGTAATTGTAGCCATGGATGTCATTCAACGCAAGGAAAGCATCTAAGCCCCCTTTAAATGCAGGTATAGAGTTTGCCATAACGACTTCCTGTGGCAATGCATTCCACATCTTAATCACTCTTACTGTAAAGAACCCTTTCCTAAATAAATGGCTAAAACGTTTTTCCTCCATGCGCAGATCATGTCCTCTAGTCCTTTGAGAAGGCCTAGGGACAAAAAGCTCATCCGCCAAGCTATTACCACAGTGGCAAGTGATGAAGATTGTGTATATCAAAGCATAGCTCATGTGCTAGTCCCATCACCCCACTCTCTGGAAAGGATTTCATTTACATTATGTACCAGCTTCTCCTCAGCCTGGAAATGTCTCTTATAATAGATGGTATCATCCTGATTTAAAACTTCTTGCTTATAATAGTCCTAGAATTTGAAGAAAAAAAAAATCGGTGTGAAAACTCATTGTTCTGCAAACTAAATCAAAAAACAAAACACTCTAAATATAATTTTTTCGGCTTTTATAAAGAATATGTAAATAAATAATGCTGGGTTCACACTGGCCGTAAAAAAATAAATAAAAAATACTCAGACTCTAGGTCACCAAAATTGCTCCGACTCCTCAGTTTATGAAACCACCGACTCCGGGTACCCAAAATTGATCCTACTCAGACTCCTTAGTCTAATACTTACCAGAGCTGTACAACTGGTGCTTACACTCCCCAGCCCTGGTCATTTGGGTGCCAGCAATAGCTGGACCCCAAATTAATAAGGTACAAATTAGATCATCAGTAAAAAGGAATATATTTGTTATATTCCCCTACATTGCCTAGCGTAGGGAGAGCCGTCTCTCGGCTTCTCACTGCACCTAAATCACCACTGTTGGAACCATGCGTACACCTGGAATCTACCCACTTAACTTAAGGTGGGTACACACATCAGATAAAAGTCTTTGGAAAATGAAAGATCACAGACCAATTTTACCCCCTTCCATGTAGTATAAGAGCCATACTCTACACAGTCTATTCTATTGAGTTGAACTCCCCATCAGATAAAAATCTTTCCAAGATGCTGCACACAGATTCTGTACGTATGCAATAGATCAGTATCTGCAAAAGATCCGTTCCTGCAAAATGCATTCATACTCTATGATATCTGCAGATCTCATACACACCTTGTTTAACGGACATTCATCTGCAGATCAGAAAATCATCTGCAGATCCAAAGATCCATCCTGGTGGATCTGATCTGCAGATGAATGTCCGTTAAACAAGGTGTGTATGATGATCTGCAGATCTCATAGACTATGAATGCATTTGGCAGGAACAGATCTTTTGCAGATACTGATCTGTTGCATGTGTACTGGCATCTTTGTGTGCAGCATCTTGCAAAGATTTCTATCTGATGAAGAGTTCAGCTCCATAGAATAGACTGTGTAGGTATGGCTCTCATACTACATGGAAGGGGGTAAAATTGGTATGTGATCTTTCATTTTCCAAAGACTTTTATCTGATGTGTGTGCCCACCTTAAGTCATATGACCCCTACACTCCATTTTCAACCTCTGCACTGGTGCAGCAGCTGTGTGTTGAAGGTCAGGTGGATTCTACAACCAGTTTCCAGTCTAAAATGCATCTGACTTTGGGGACCTGACAAGGATTTTGTCTTTATTTCCATGTCTTTATTTTTTATATTCCATGAGACAGGGCAGGCTATTGATCTGAGTCATGTTAAATATCAATTCTTACAAAGAATGATCTTAACGGGTAGTTTACCTCCCATGTTCCCCCTGTTTTATAGGCCTTACATTCAGGGGCTCTGCTTCAACTTACAATGGCTGCCAACACACACGCCTATATATGCATAGGTACATCCATCTCTTTCTCTGCCTTTTATTTATAATAGCCTTAATGGTGATGGGAAGTAATGCGCAAAGAATGTGGCCCTTACAGTTACTTAGGCCTCAGCCTTGTTTTTCACATATGGCTCGCACACTCGTGGCGAAATAGTTCCTAAGAGACCATTTGCTGCAATACAGTTCAAAGTGTACTTTATTAACACATTAAACATAATTACAAAGCGGACATTCCAGGGAAGGTCATACAGATTGGGCCCTGTTTTGGGAAAGACTGAAGACATTTACTGTAGCCATGCTAAACCAAAGACATTGGGGCACAATAAGTCTTCAGAGGTTGCGGGGCAACTGTGGGGGCCCGAGGAATGTGGGAGGCCTCTGCAGGATCCACAATTTTCATTCTTTTTAGGTTTTATTTACACCTCAGGTAAACTTTAAGAGTAACCTGAAATGTGAGACCTATGGAGGCTGCCATATTTATTTCCTTTTGAACAATACCAGTTGTCTGGCAGTCCTGCTGATATTTCTAGTCAGTAGTGTCTAAATCACATGCCTGAACCAAGCATGCAGCTACTCCAGTCAGATTTTAGACAGAAATGTGTGATTTTCATGCTGGTTCAGGGTCTATGGCTTAAAGTATGAACGGCAGAGGATCAGCAGGACAGCCAGGCAATGTGCATTATTTAAAAGACAATAAACATGTCAGCTTCCCTAGCCGTCTCACCTTGGGTTCCCTTTAAGTCACGGCCCCATAATGACCATGCAAATGCTTTGACTATGGTCTGACTCCACTGGCTGCATGCTTGCTGCAGGTGTCTGGCTCAAAAGCAAGCGAAAGCCAAAAACTCAGCGTGACAGCCAGACAACTGGCATTGTCTATAAAGGAGTGAAGATGGCAGCCTCCATATTCTTCTCACTTCAAGTTCCCTTTAAAATGTTGGTTTGTAAGTAAAAACTAATATTGGGTCCTCTTTCTGGATCGCTGAGCCTGTCTGCCAGCATGCCACATTTCAGAATGGACAGGGTTAAGCCGTTCTCCTCTGCAGCCAGTTTCAGCTTATCTTTTGTTCTATTTCGGCAGTGTATACAGGAGCAAGTGCCTATATGCAATGATCATAACAATGTCATCACTACACATCAAAGTCTGAGCGGAGAGAGTCACTCACACAAGGCCAGAGCCTGGGAGTCTGTGCATGCCGGGCAGGTGTCTGCCATGTCCAAACTGGCCTGTCTACCTAATGCTATAGAACAGCTGACAGAAACTCTACCTGATGGGCGAGGCCTATACAGACTATGTATACAGACCCCTGAGACAGACTCGCTATTTGCCAAAGTCGGTCTGGATGAAGCCCCCTTCTGCCCTCCCTTCTTGGAAAAAGCTTAAAGAAAACCTGAACTGAACATTAAAAGTCAAAATAAACATACACAAGTCATACTTGCCTCCTGTGTAGTCTACTCCTCAATCTATTTTTCCTCTCCTGTTTTTCCACTGTGATCAATGGAATTCTCCATCCTCCATTTTGAAAATGGCTATTACCCCATAACAGCTTCCTGGTCAGCACACTGTTAAACTGTAATATCACCCACTTGAGCCATAGGGAATAATGGACACATCAGTTCTCCTCTCAGCTGTAACTGACAGCAACTGATATATAACTGACAGCAACTGATATATTTCAGTTCTGACAAAATGTTGTCAGAACTGGAAGGGATCACTGTAAGAAGAAAATGGTGAGCTTCTGAGAGGAACTGATGGCGAGGTAACTATGTAATGTTCATTTGAAGTTACCTCATGTGTTTATTTTAAATAATTTTACTCAGTACAGGTTCTCTTTAAAAAGGGGGCATTCGATAACTTGGCCTATCTCCAGTTATATTCACGGAAAGGGCCAGAGATCAAAGCAGCAATTTATGTACAGTACACAACTAGCGAGATTTACTATGTAGAACACATGGCTTCTGCCTGTCAGCACTTAACAGTCATTTTATTTTTTTATAACTTCAGACGGATGCAGCAAAGGGAATCCATGGGGGTTAACCGCTCCACCACAAGACAACATGACAAATACACGCATTTAGTCACAAGTCCTATGGGAAGTTTCAGTCATGTGACAAAAAAAAAAACGTACAATTTCCTGTCCCACAAGGCAATCTTAAAGAGAACCTGAGGTGGGTTTGTCAAATCACATTAGGACACAGAGGCATGTTCTGTATACAATGACCTGCCTCTGTGTCCTTCTCTTGCTTTCCTATGTTGCGGTCTCTTAGAGTAAGCAGTAAAAAGCTGACAGATCTGACATATTTTAGACTAGTCATTCTCCTCATGGCGGATAGTATTTTCTTTATTCTTTACAAAAGCACTTCTTGGAAAAGATCTAGACAAAGATGCCGGATGGACAACCTCTCTTTTCATTTGCACACTGGACTGATCAACTGCCGTTCAGGTACTCCTCTTGTAAATAAAGTGACAACTGAGAATGCCCCTTGAGGGCATGGAAAAGTCCAAAACCTGTCAGGTTTTCACTACTTACTGTGACAGCAACATAGGACAAAAAAAGTAATTTATAGAATTTATGGGAGAAATACATTTTATATGTGCTTAAAATGTGAATAATGGGGGGCGTGGCCTAGCGCTAATGGTGGATGGAAGCAAATTCTGCAGCTCCTCCACAGAACTCGGCAACCTACAGGCATCCAGCCTAATCCGACACCTTAACAACCCCTAAAACCCAGCTGGCAGCTGAAAGACTATCGGCAGAAGGGTAGAGCACCAGAGTAAAGCTCCCCCAGCACACATATCGCCGGATCAGAGGTGACAGCAATAGACCTCCTGCACCAGCAACAAGCCCCCAGCAGCTCCGGCACAGAGAAGAAAAACGAGGTGGGTCCCTCAACAACTGACATCCTCACACCAAACACGAAGGGACACCCTCCTGACCCCCTCCTCAATCCAGCAACCTAAGCCTGAAAAAATTCAGAACACCCGCGGAACTACCGCGCCAGACCCCTCCCGCGGCTCGGCCGCGACCATAAATTGAGGCCCAGGCTTTTCCAGCGCACTAGGCCGCAACTCCGGAAAACTGCCCAGAGAGCGCTTAAAAACATAAATAAACAGGAGGAAACTACCTTTAACCACCAGCTTGATCCCTTACTATTAAAAAGGGCCACTGCAAAACCTAAAAGAAACCCAGCAAACAGCAGCCCACGTTTGTCTCCTCCACTAATCTACCCCAATGCCATCCTAATGTGACTATTCCACTACAGGCATAATCTCCTGATCACTAGCGACTACTAAGCTACAAAACCTCATTCTGACATTGCAATTCCTTCCTGCTCTCAGTAAAGTGCCCAAGCCTCTAACTGAAACCTACTATGGCTATGAAAAAGAAAGATGCAAAAAAGCAGTTAAAAAAACTTACTGACTTTTATGTGAATGTACCTCACAACCCACAAGCTAAAAAACAGCTGCATATGGATACAAATATGTCACTAGACACTCAGCCATCCAATGCTCCTCCTGAACAAAGAAAATGCGGACACCCTGGACAATCCACTAATCAGAATTCAATGACACCCGTCAATCATAACTCTCCTCCGAACACCCCGACTACACAAAGTCCAGCCAGATCTAAACTCAGAACAAAAGATAACCTTGAATCAACAACACAAGATGACCATACCTTGGAAAGTGATGATGAGACCTTAGATCCACTACAAGCACTACCAATAATAGATCAACCACTTTCTACAGCTATCCTAAAAAGCATGCTGATATCTTTAAGAGATTCTCTACAATCAGATCTTAAAGCAATAACAGATAGAGTTGATAAAAATATCTCTGACCTAGGTGACAGAGTATCACACATAGAAACAAGGATCTCTGAAATGACCACAGCACATAATGAGCTAGTCGACGCTCACACAGAAACCGCAGACGAAGTCGCCCAGCTTAAAGCTAAAATAGCCGACATGGAAGATAGAAACCGGCGCAACAACATTAAACTTAGAGGGATCCCAGAAAGTGTTGCTGACTCAGACCTCAGGCCTTTCCTTCAATCTCTCATCAAAACAATCTTACCTCAAACCACAGATCTCGATCTTACAATCGACAGAATTCACAGACTGCCTAAACCAAAATTTCTCCAACCCTCAGTTCCAAGGGATGTCATTGCCAGAATCCACTTCTACCACATTAAAGAGACATTTATGTATGCTACAAAGAATTTGGTGTCACTCCCAGACCCATACCACCAGATCAAAATCTATACTGATCTATCACAAACAACACTACAACTCAGAAGAGGGCTAAACCCTATCACTGCAATACTGAGAAACAACAAAATCATATACAAATGGGGCTTTCCGGTCAAACTTCTGATCAACCGCGATGGTAGAACACACGTGATCCGCACTCCACAGGAAGGTAAAAATCTTCTCAACCTCTGGAACATCTTCCCAGAAAGAGAGCCTATACCAGCCCACCACTCACAAGAAAACTGCCTCACAGCAATGGATACCACTACGCCTCCAGAGAAGATATAATTAACTCAGAGGTCCTTTCCTGCAAACAGGAGTTATAATGCCTGAACTATACGTCTTCACCCTAACCTTATGGTTAGACCCCCACTTCAGGCGAACTTAGCTCTGTTGAGCGATTTACACTCGCCACTATTTGTTAACCTTACAACAGTTATGACAACAGTTATAGGATATGTTATTGTTTATCTCTGTCTCATCTACAGGTTCTCACTAACAATGAGTTCATCTCTATTGCTTAAAACGCACACTTACAATCCTACAACAGTTATGACAATAGATATAAGTTATGTTATTGTTATTGTTCATCTCTTTTTCATTTACAGGTCCTCACCAGCAATTCGCTTATCTCTAATGTTTAAAACTCGTACTCACTTATCTCACAAAAAACAACGCTATATATCAAATGCCTCATATACCCGAAACAACTATGATGTGATATGGAATGGTACTACTATTGTGACCTATATGGAAATACCTCATTTCACAACTCCCCATCCGTTAGAACCACATAGCAACACAAAGAAAAATCTACCGTACGCATTGTTACTAAATCTCATAAATGGCCATTAACCTCCTATCATATAATGTTAAAGGCTTAAATACTCCCCAAAAAAGATATGCTATGTGGAAAGAAGTAACAAATCAACAAATCCACATTCTCTGTTTACAGGAGACTCATCTCACAATAGAATCAGCCCCAAAACTGACGCATCCTAAATTCTCTACGATGATCCACAGTAAATGCCATAAAAAGAAAAGAGGTGTTTCCATAGCCTTTCATAACTCACTACAGGTCTCTATAATAGAATCAGTTATTGACGAAAATGGTAGATATATAATAGTAGTGTGCTCCATAAATGATGTGATATACACGATTGCAAATGTCTATACCCCCAACACCAGGCAAATACGATTCTTGAACAGACTCATGAAAAAAACTAAAAAACTAGCAAAAGGACACCTCCTAATCTGTGGAGATTTTAATATAATTGCTGACCCCAGTCTAGACTCCTCCACCCTTAGTAATAAGAAAACAAAAAAAGCAATACCCTCTTTAAAACCTTTTATCAGAACTAACGAACTATATGATACTTGGAGATCCATGCACGGGAGCGAAAAAGATTATACCTTTTACTCACATGTCCACCACTCATATTCTCGCTTAGACTACTGTCTAGTAGATAGATCACTCCTACAAGCAATCACGAAAACAAATATTGGTAATATTACATGGTCCGACCATGCCCCACTATACATAACAATTAACAAACAAGCTACCACAAATCCCCCCTCTACATGGAAACTAAACAACCACATAATTACAATAGATAAATACAAAAATAGAATAGCATCTGATCTTATAGACTTTTTTAATCTAAACACTAATGAAGAATGCCCCACGCCAACAGTATGGTGCTGCCATAAAGCGTATATTAGAGGGATAATTATCAAGATAAGCTCCGCCCACAAGAAAGAAAAAACCCTATTGATTAACAACTGGCTACAAAAAATTAAAACATTGGAACTATTAGACAAACAAAAAGCAGACCCTAAACTTCAATCTGAGCTATTCTACGCAAGAAACCAACTGAAATCAATTTTAGCTGAACAATATGAGAAATGGTCTAGATACAACAATACCTCTAGATATCTTGAAGCAGACAAGTCAGGGAGATATTTGGCCAACAAAATTAAAGCTAAAAGGATTAAATCCAGAATTTTAACAAAATGTGAATAATGTTTCACAATGGCTGTCCTTGAAGAATTCGCTCGTGCAAAGCTTGCATATAACTGTAAATTGCTTTCATTTTAGACTTTATTTGAGGTAAGCAGTCACATGGTACATTCAGATCTGTACTCCAAGCTGGACTTTAAAAATGGACCTGAACTCAGAACTTCCTCTCTGCTCTAAAAGATAAGCAACAGCATAATAACTTTTATGGAAAAACAATTTCTTTGTTACAGCTGATACAAATTCTGCAATAAATCTGCAGTGTGTCCACTTCCTGCTTTCATGGAAGCAGACATAGGGGTTAACATCACGTTTCTTTACAAATTAGCTGTTCTGCCGAGGCAGCCAGCTGAAACAGCTGAGGGATCAAATGACAACTTGTGATTAGTCACAGATGAGAGGGAATTAGACATGCTAAACTCTCTAAATACATACAGAGTGTATTTTCTCGGTTTTCCTCCTGTGCTGTGCAAGAGTTCAGGTCCAGTGTAAAAGAATCAGAATTACTATAAGGTGATGATATATTAACCTCTTGTGGACCGCAATGCTAATCCCCCCCCCCAGTGACCAGGCCATTTTTAGTAAAATGGACCACTGCAGCATTAAGGCCAAGCTGCAAGGCCGCCCAGCACATAAGCGATCCCCCCCCCCCCCCTTTTCTCCCCAACAGAGCTCTCGGTTTGTGTGGTTTGATCTCTCCCCCCATGTTTATTTTTGTTTACACAAATATTTGTATTAATGTTTTTTCTAATAAAAAATTATGTCTCTTTAAATATTTTCCCTCCCTCTCTCCCCACAGCCGGCCAATCATGGCGATCGGCTGTCATAGGCTTCTGCCTATGAGAGCCGATTGCTCTCCAGTGTCCCAGGGGGACAGCTGTGTCACACGGCTGTCCCCAGTACAGCGCTGCTGCTGATCACAGCGCTGTACATGTACATAGACGGCGATCATGCCGTCTAACAGTCTCCGCCGTTCGGAGACTGAAGGCGGGGCGGAGCTCCACCCCCCAAGTGGGAGATGCGCGCGCAGCCTGCACGCGATCTCCTGCATTAGCTGGCCCCAGGACTTGGCGGTCCTGGGGCTGCCGCCTCGGCAACGCTCATCGGCGTGACGCGGTCCTGTAGAGGTTAAAAGGATCACTATTGCGAAAAAAGTAGACAGTTAAAATTCGACAGAACTGACAGGTTTTGGGCCAGTGCATCTCCTCATGGGGGATTCTGAGGGTTTTCTTTGTTTTCAACAGCATTTCCTAAACAGCAGTTTAACTGCCAAAATAGTAAGAGACCAGCCAGCCTCCCTACGCACTTGCACACTATTTTGTCATTTAGACTTTGTTTTCAACAGCATTTCCTGAACGAAAGTTGCAAAGAAAAACCAGAGAATCCCCCATAAGGAATTGGACTGGCCCAAAACCTGTCAGTGCTGTCAGATTTTAACTGCCTACTTTTTCCGCCATAGTGGACCTTTAAGCGGGCCGATATCAGAGAGTGCCAGTGTTCTCCCCAGAATTTTTTTCCAGCCGGGTGGCATTAAATAGTAGCCGGGTGGCATGAAAAAGCAGCCGGGTGGGACGAGATGAAAATGCAGGGCAACTCTGCTTACAGCATAGGAGGAGGTGAGCCGATGAAAGCCGGGTGGTCACTAAATCTAGCCGGGTGGAGCACCCGGCTAAAAGAGCCTGGGGAGAACACTGAGTGCTATGATAAACTTGTAGCTGTCTGCGTCACCTTCTGCCATACCGTAAGTCCTTTCATACAGTCAGGAGAGATTTGCTCGCAGCCCCTCATAAACAAAGCAAAGCTCCTTTTAAGTCGTACTATGTTAGGATGTAAACTGTTTAAATAGCTGCTGGCATACAGTCTCTCATTGTGACTGAAGCCATCAGAGGAATTCTTTCTGTGAAACAGAAGCCGTTCTGTGCAGCCAGCGCTGGACATATACAGAAGTCTGGAGGCAGCGGGTCTCATCTAGTGTAACTGCCACTTGTTTCATCACTGAGGAAACAAACATCATTTACTTCATGCGTGTCGGTGTGTGTGAGCGCCACAGGGCATTACATCCCAGCCCAACGCTGATCAGAACGATCTCTCTGATGCAGACTCAAACACGGTGATGGTTGGATTCAATGAAAACAAAAATGTTCTTGATTGCAATGATGACTGTTTTTGCCGCTAATGGAATTCTATGGGCCGCAGGGAAAAAAAAAAAACATGCTTTTTCAAACCTGCGTTTTTAAAAACGCTGGTTTTGTTACATAACATTCATGAATGCATCAGAAATGCCTATAATGAAAGTCACTGGGAACGCAATTGCATGCATTTTTCATGCGTATTTATAGGTCCCCCCCCCCCCCCCCCCCAATTTTTTTTCAATACATGATGTTAACCCTATGTCTGCTTACATAAAAGCAGGAAGTAGACACTGCAGATTTACTGCAGGATTTGTATCAGCTATAACAAATAATTATTTTGCTTTAAAAGTCATTATGCTGTTGCTTATCTTTTAGAGAAGAGAAGAAGTTCTGAGTTCGGGTCCGCTAATCCAAAATACACAGATTTTTCTCTAGCGTCACGGGTAGCCCAAAGGATTCTGTGAGAAAATGTTCATCAACTGCAATATCAGTAGCAGCGAGCAATGTTTTAAAAAAAAACATTTCCCCAGCAAAAGTACAAATTTAAAACATATTGTTCAAGTTAGAAGTTATCGTACAAAGCAAAGCTTCGTGTTTTCATGTATAGAAGACAGACGTCTCCTGTACCATACCAACTTGGCAGGTCTAAATTGTACTAAAACAAGGCAACATTCTTCAATATAAGTGCGGGAATCCAGTATCCACAGTGCCTGGCGGTGTTCCCCTGGCACCCTCCGACAACGGGTGATCAACCACAAGCGTATTTACAATTCACTGTTCAGTAGATACCACGTTCCGCTGCCAAGGGCATGCAAGGGTCCTAGAGGACGGAACACCAACAAATATTTATGGAACCTACAATGTAACCTAAGACGCAGTTAAAATAAAGATCACTTTTCTTGTTTTCCTCCGAAAGGCATCGATCCAGCGGCTTGGCAGGTTGTTCCCCGCAAACGCCATTACAAATGTAGTTTTAATAGCTTGTTTGAATCACATTCTGCACACCAACAGTTTGCAATCCAACCTCCCTCAAAAGTGAGATAATTGAATCAATACCGACAATCGCAATGGGAACTGCCAAGATAAATTCCAAGTGACCCCGGTGGCTGAAAATCACGGAACAGTGCGGAGACACGAAAGTGGACCTAATGGACCTGATGTTTACCGCTGCCAGGGTGAAAAACTGGCCACGGCGTGGTGTCTATTAATCATCTTCTATCAGAGAACAGCGGGGCCTTTACCACAGAAGTACTACTCACACATGAAAAATGGATGTTGTTCTAAAAAGTACACTTTAGTCAAATTTGAAAGGAAGCCCTGAACTGCGTACAGAGAACACAACCTGCCTGCCCAGGACTTCTGTTCTTTCACTTGGGCGTAGGTGCGCCAAACGCAGTCACACGGTCAGCCCACTGCCACCCACCAATCACTTTGTTATTAGTGATCGGTGAACACTGGTTCTTAAAGGGGAACTTTAGCAAAAAAGGGGGGAAAAAAGAATACATTGCAAAGCGAGAAGTTAAAAAAATAGTAGTAAAAAAAAAAAAAAAAATGGTAATAGTAAAAAAAAAAAAAAAAAAAAAAAAAAAAGTAGAAGAGAGCTCAAACAACGATTGATATTCACCATGTAATTTGTTCATATTGTTTGATCCACCAACTGCCAGCACCAAATTTGACAGCACCAACTGCCATTATCTATAACCACAGCCCCTAACAATGTAATAGGCTAAAAGGTTTTTTTTTGTTTTTGTTTTTATAGATATACCTATGCACAGAGGGAGATACTGGTTGCTTGGCAGTTGGAAACAGCGGTTATTTTCCACAATGCAACAAGGCTCACAGACAGAAAATTGTCAGGTCCTAGGTCATGACATCACACTGTGGGAGGGGTTTCACCACAATATCAGCCACACAGACCTCCCTTATGATCTATTTGAGAAAAGATAAAGATTTCTCATGGAAAAAGGGGGCATCAGCTACAGATAGGGATGAAGTTCAAATCTTGGTTACAGTTCCTCTTTAACACCACAAAATTGAAAAAAATTGTAATCCGCTCCATATCGAAAGTCCTTAATGGAGTGTGCCGTTGGGAGGAGCATCTATACTTAGCTACGGTGTGCTGCACCTCAGTTTCTAACTTCCTGGCGGTGTTGTGCGCGTGTACTTGCAGCCACAGACTACATCTCCCAGCATGCATTGCAGAACATGAACAACCCTGCCGGAAGTTAGAAACTGCTGTTGCTGTACAGGGACACCGACAAGTCAGCCATTTAATTATTGAGCTATGTAAATTTGCTTTTTAACCATTTCATATATCATTGTCAAAATCACCATTTATAAGAGAGTTGCAGACAAACAGCCAAATCAGAATTCCTGAGGATTCATGTCGCGTTTCCCTCCAATGTGCTTTATGACAAAGTTCAGTCAGGACAGTCCTCGTGAACTGTGACAGGAAAGGTTGTTTCTGAATACTGCCTCTAAAAACAAGATGGCTCCCTAGAAATATGAGCAGCAGCTGCCATTTAGCAGTATGTCTCAGCTAAGCCATCTGCTGACAGACATCTTCATAAGGTCTCGTTTCCCTCATTCTCATTCATGAGTGGGAAAACATGAGTTATTCCTATGTGTGGAGGCACAGGACATCACTTCAGTTCACAGCCCAGCAGCCGGGCACACGCCTGATTATAACATTTCAACCATTGCAAATAGTGCAATCACGTGGTCTATTATCACATGATGCGCCTGCTGGCTTCAAGATTGCACAATGTTATATTTTTAAAATTATTTTGTGAACCCTTATCAGTGCAAGACGGAGTACTATGGCTCTATGGGTAATGGATATAAAGGCCCGTACTGGCGATTTTTTGATTCCTGGTTCAGGCGTACTTAAGGGTGGACTCTTTCTAGGACCATTAACCACCAGGACTTTTGGTAGGGGGACCAGTCGAACGCTAATGTCCCCAACTGAAAAACACATGACAACTGCAAAACCGCCAAAAATAATTTTCCAGTGCTTTTAAAGTAAGGAGCTCTGAAATACCTTTAGGCCCGCCTTCAAAATTTCTAGTGATTCTGTACAACATAATAGGTAAGCTGTAACACTTCACGAGTTCCACCCTTAGAGCCGTGTCCAGTCCATGGCTTGCACTAATGAAGATTTATTTACGGGGTTTGTCCTTAAAGGCCAACTATTCTGACCTCATACATGAATATAAACCTCATGGCCTTCTCATGTTCTCCAATACTTACTGAATTCCTCACTTCTCCAAGACTTTTTCACGGTTGTCCCCACTCACTGGAACTCCTTAATCTTATTAGGCTAGCTCCTACTTTTAACACATTCAAAACAGGCCCTCAAAACCCTCCTCTTTAAAACTACCTACCAATCTTTCTTTCTATTCTCGCCCTTTATTACTAATTGTTCACTGTTCCATTTCCCTCACCTATTGTATTGTGTGAAACCCTACCTCTTAAGCCCAATCTACATGATACGATTCTTTATACGATTCGATTACGATTCTAATTTCGGTCCGATCAGGATTCGATTCAATTCAATTCGATTTGCCATTGTTATGCAATGGCAAATCGAATTGAATCTAATCGAATCCTGATCGGATATGTTGGATTTAATAATCGTAATAATTATCGTAATCGAATCGTATAAAGAATCATATCGCGTAGATTGTGCTTTACGCTGGGAATACACCATGAGTTTTTTTTGGCCGGGAGACGGCTCGATAGATAATTTTAACCAGATCCAATCTGATTAGGATCGTTTTTTCTGATAGGTTTTCACATAGAAGTGAATAGAAATCCATCAGAAAAACAATTGGACCCTTTCCACTTTTTTTCTGGTAACTGTAGTCACCTTGCAATGCTCTACCTAGCTTCACTGTCACATCACATTGCCCTACCCACTAGCTGTCCTCATCAGAAGGTTGTTTAAACCTGAACTTTAGTTCTAAGCATTTTGTGCTGATGGAAAAAAAGGTATTCTGTTCAGCACTTTGGTTCTTTACACTTTTTACAGGTCACTTAACCTATTTTATATAACATTTTTCTTGTTCAATTTGAGGTTTAGTTGACATTTAAATAAGAAAGGTTCTTCATCCTCTGAGTAGGCGGAAATCATAGCGAAGTCAGTGGCAGAATTCCAGACGGGTGCTTACCTACAAAGACCACTAATCAGCTATTGAGAGCTGACTAATGTCAATTTTTAATAAATCACGAATCCCCTTTTCTCGAATCATGCCAACACTGAGCGCATGGAGTCTGGCACTCACACAGATGTTCCATTACCCCCCCCCCCAGCACTCACCGGCTCTACAAGCATATTCAGGCGGCACGCGAGATAGATGAAAGACTGTTTATACATAGAAGGTTCCGACAGTAATTACACAACCCTACAGAGTGTAGAGTGCTTTACCGCACAAAGTTGATGGTTCACAGAGATCATCAGATTCAAACAGACTTCTGCCTGGAAATGGCTGTTAGATCTGGCTCAAGGGCAAGAACGACTACACGGACTCATTTATAAAAAAGGAAAAAAGAAAAAACTACAGAAAGAGGGGAAATAGAGGTGTCGTCCAGAACAGCCAATCAGGTGTTAGCTTCACTGACTGACTTGGGCTTTCACTGGAGTTAAAAGCACAAGTAGGGAGAGCTTAGAGGATGAGGGGGTGGTGACGTTGGTGAGGCAGGAGGGGTCAGATATAGTTTGAGTTGAAGATGATTCTCCTTTCCATAGCTTGGTTATACCTCAAGAAGCTGCAGAGTGGAAGTAAACTAAAGCTGTGAATGCATTAAAAAATACAAGAAACAACCCACCATCACAGCAATTGGCAAGCAACTATGAACTAAGCAACAAATTGTAAAAAATTGCCACCGGTAGGATGGTGCAAGGTGGTTGGTCACAGTCGTGTCTCACTTTGGCTTCCCTGAGAAAGCTTAAACAGGAAAGGGAAGTCAGACACATCCACGTCACGTGACCCTTACCAGCCAATCAGAGAAGTACAGACTGATCACTTGATAAATCATGAGCTTTTTCACACCTTCTCCTTGTGGAAGAAATGCTCCTGCATTTGAATTCCATGTTTTGCATAGCAGCTTCCAAATTCCTGCTACGATTATTTTCATTTCATGCAAAATACATTTAAAAGAGCATAAGGAGTATACATCCAGAAGCTTCTACAAACATTCCCTGCACAGTACTTTATTGCAGCCCAAAGAGATGACAGTTGATCACCTGAAACAATCATCCAAGTAGTGTGATGTCTCCCAACATTGGTGATCTCCCCTCAGCGATCCACCAAGTTAGATCTATTTGGCTCATCACTGCTGTAGTTCTTGCTGCTAAGCTGCTGATCCTTCCCATCTTCTCTCATGAGGCAGAATGGGCAGGACGCCGAGAACCTCATCTGTACAGGGTTACCTAAATCTGTAGGTTACCCAAATTAATCATGAAACCCCATTTAGGGCAAAACCAGAGCAAGTGGGCTGTAAGAGGAACTTTAACTGTGGCTGTGGAGTTTGTACTGAAATCATCTGACTCAGACTCCTCAGTTTATTGAAACCACCGACTCCAGGTACCCAAAATTGGTCCGACTCCTCGACTCCAATTGCACAGCCCTGGCTCTGCATGAATCTATACATTTCTGGTCCAGTCCTGTCCGTTTTGTATGTTATTATTATTTAGTGTTTATAGAGCGCTGACATCTTTGGCAGCACTGTACAGAGAATATCGCCTTGACACTTAACTGTCCCTCAGAGGGGCTCACAATCCAATCCCTACCATAGTGCTATGTCAATGTATGTATTGTGTAGTGTATGCGTCGTAATCTAGGTTAGGGCCAATTTAGGGGGAAAGCCAATTAACTTATCTGTATGTTTTTGGAATGTGGGAAGAAACCAGAGCGCCCAGAGGAAACCCACGCAGACACGGGGAGAACAAACAAACTCCTTGCAGATGTTGACCTGGCTGGGATTTGAACCAGGGGTTACAAAAAGTATTAGGTATTGCACACCTGATGCAAGAAAAGCAATGCATATGCACAAATACAGCGGGCTGCTGTGTCAAAAATCAAGAGCCAATAATTTTACAATAAGACACGCACACCAGACTATTTCAATTCTCAAAAAGGTATATTCATAAAGTAGGCTGAACAACAATATACAGTGATACAAATGCTGGTCTGAACCTACAGTACCAGTATAGAGATATATATGCTACGGCCAGAACCCGAAGTGTCCCGAGAGTCGTTCGTCGCGGCAGGGGTATCCTGCCGTTCTTGCAGAGCGGGTGCTCTGCTTCCCCTGCCACGACTCTCTGGGACACGCGTGTCCCCCCGCCGGCTGCTCCGTATCGTATAGGAGACAGGAAGAGGCGCGGGGGGGGGGGGGGGGAGGAGGAGGAGGCAGTGCGAAAGCCGGCGGCTTCATCTATTACATTGCCGCCGGCTATATTTAATGAAATTAAGCAAGTTGTTATACATTTGGCCGCAGCGAGACGGCCGTAAAATACATTGTAGCTTAGTGTAGTAATTACATTCCTGACATTGGCCGCTCCGCTGCGGCCATTTCGCACATTGGCCGGCCAGAACCCGAAGTGGCTGGCCAGAACGCGAAGTGGCCACACTTCGGGTTCTGGCCGTAACATATACATCAAAAATCTACACTCCTATTGAACAAAATGCTGTTAGCACTTAATAGTTGGAACTGCACTACATACAGTATGTCAGCATAAACTTGCATGGATAGCAATCTATATGCATTTCAAGCAATTCTTGTTTTAATGCAAAATTATTTGAAGCAGGGGACCCAGAACTGCAACGTGAGAGCGCTAACCACTACGCCACATGCTGCCCAATGTATGTCCTATGACTGCGTTCACAAAAAAAAAAGTGTACATTTCCTGTCCAGCCAGGTAAAACTGATGCAAAACTGAAAGGACAGGACTGGACCGGTCCACAAGACCAGAAATACACAGATTTATGTTTGAGCCAAGCCTATGGAGTCTGCCTGCTGTACAAGAACAGCTTCCCTACAGTGCAGTCTTCTTTTTGTTCTACTTTTTATAAACACTTTATATAAATGCCAGCTTCCCTTTAACAAGGAGGCTGTCTTCACCTGGTATAAGCTAAAGGTACAGCTAATCTGTTTGTACAGATCAAATTTATACCTCAGTGTCAGTGTCCTAAAAACAGGATTTACTGGCATATACGCCATTTATCTCATCTGTTATCGAGCACCATTTATATGTGACAGATGCTGGCGCCTGCAGATTACAAAGCTAATCAAAGTTTTAAGTGGACACATAGCCCTATGTAATTATAGCTGAAGTGAGAGGGCTATGGAGGCTGCCATATTTATTTCTTATTAAACAATACCAGTTACCTGGCAGTACAGTTTTTTTTTCTGGTGTCAGTAGTGTCTGAATCTCAGACCTGAAACAAGCATGCAGCAAATCCAGTCAGAGTTCAGTCAGAGCACCTAGTGTTCTCCCCAGGCTCTTTTAGCCGGGTGCTCCACCCGGCTAGTTTTGGTGAGAACCCGGCTGTCATCTGCTCACCTTCTCCTCTGCTGTAAGCACAGATGCACCGGCCCTGCATTCTCTCTTCTCGCCCCACCCGGCTATTTTTTCATGCCACCCGGCTGGAAAAAAATTCTGGGGAGAACACTGGCACCTGATCTGCATGCTTGGTAAGGGTGCCCATGCATTACTCCGTTTTCAGCAACAAAATCTGGCCAATTCGATTACGATGATTGAATCGGGCAGATATTGATGCTGCTTTTGCTTCTGAGGTGCCCTTTAAAGGAAACCAGAGATGAACGCTTTGGCACAAAATAAACATATCCCCCCATAGATTTTACAAAATGAATATTATACCTGGTATTTTTGCCGCTCTGGTGTGCCGGTTTTTGCGTTTTTTTACTAAAACTACATGCATAACACAGTTCATCAGAAAAGCATATTTTTTAGTGGGCTGTGTGCAAAATGAAATCACCATTTCTAAAAAATGTTTTTCAATATACCCTTACATTAGCAGCTCCTCCCATCTCATCACAGCTCTCTGTGATGCTGCCAGTATACAGAAGAGGAAAGCAGAGCTAGAAGGGGGCAGGCTTGGGCTTGAAAAGACATCAGAGAAGACAGACTCAGCTATACAGATTCCTGAGCAAAGCCAGACTGAATGCCAGGGCTGTGGAGTCGAAGTTGGAGTCGAGGAATCGGGGCAATTTTGGGCAGCCGGAGTCGGATTTGGAGTCGTGGTTTCATAAACGGAGGAGTTGGAGTCGGGTGATTTTTGTACAAAATCCAAAGCCCTGTTAAATATTAGACTAAGGAGTCGGAGTCGAGGAGTCAGAGCCATTTTGGTTACCCGGAGTCGGAGTCGTGGTTTCATAAACTGAGGAGTCGGAAGATTTTTGCACCGACTCCACAGCCCTGCTGAATGCTCAGTCGGAGATTTTATCAGGGCTGATAATAAGCAGGCTGAGCAGTGAAGAATAAAACAGAGTGCAGGGTAAGGCCCGGTTCACATTAGCGGTGGCCGTCCGGAATCGCCGTGCCGGAGCCGCACCGCTTGCAGAACGGACGGAACGGACGCACGGCATAGCAATGAAAGCCTATGCGTCCGTTCACATGCGTCCGTTCTGCCGGACCGGAGCCGGACCGGATCCGGGCCGGATCCGGACTCCGGCCTCCGTTCCAACATGCGCTATTTTTTGATCCGGCTCCTCCGGCAGCCGTATCCGGGGCGGAGCCGGACTGCACCATCCGGCCAATACAAACCAATGGGAACCGGAGAGCGCACAACACACTGGCTGAGAAATCCGGATGTTCTACCCCACTTCCTATGCGGATTGTTGCGGCGATATTGGATGGGGACACATGGGCAAGCATTTTGGAGTGGAGCAGCACAGCTGGATCCGGATCCGGAGATGTTGGCAGCATGTCGCAGGTGGAGGTGAGTGCTAAACAGCAGAGGGCCTGATTCCACAGGTCCCCCTTCTGCTGACCTCCCAGACCCCAACATTTTTTTTGTTTTTTACGTTACTTTTGCCAAACGGATCCGGATCGCATCCTGATGAACACCTGATGCAACCTGACCGGATCCGGATCGGATCCGGATCAGAACCGTACGGTTCCGATCCGGATCCGGTCCGGATCCGGTCAGGTCATCCGGTCCGTTTGGCAAACAACCGCAAGTGTGAACCGGGCCTAAGTGTTTTCTCTAATGTTCCCACTGATATATATGGTAAAATACATGAGGGTGCTTCGTCTCTGGTTCACTTTAAGAGAGATGCTAACACAATATATTCTTGACACAAGACAGGCCAAGTCGTGTTGTGCTGAGAGATGACATATAACAGGATGTGGCCGATGAACGCACTGTCCCAGCAGGGCTTGCTCCAGTGACATCATCTGTGCATATGAGGCTCTGCAGGACATAAGATGGGAAACACACAGCGAGAGAGAATAGGAATGGTGAGAGAGGGATATCTGGCAGCCTCTGTTCTTTCATGCTGGCCGGGCTCCGGAGATGGCCAGAAGTCACGAGATCACAGCTCTCCATCAACAAATACACACTTAGGCAGGTCACGCGTCTAACTGGCGGAGCTGTCACAGGTCAATTGTAGACAACCTGAAGACAGTTTCATTTTTAGCGTTCAGCCTCGGGGGTTTGTAACTCTGCTCTCTCTCCAAGGATCGGCCTTCTGCCTCCTCAGGGACAGCTGGGGACTGCTATTCCAAAAAACGCACAAAACTTCACTCGCACGCCAGCGGACTGTTTATCGTTAGAATGTTTTGGTTCTTAGGGCTGGTTCACACCGCAAGAGCTTTTTCTAAGCGCTTGTGATTTTAAAGAGGAACTTTAGCCAAATGGGGAAATATAATAAATCAATACACTGCAAAGCGAGAAGCTAAAAAATAGGAGGAGATCAAGAAATGACTGATATTCGCCATGTAATTTGTTCATATTGTTTGATCCACAATGAGCCTGCATGTAATCATCTTTACTACTGGTAGACATGAAAAAAAAAACACAAGATATATATACATATGCACAGAGAGAGATAGTGGTTGTTTGGCAACAGCTGTCATTTCCCACAATGCAACAAGGTTCACAGACAGGAAACTGTCTGGACCTAGATCCTGACATCACACTGTGGGAGGGGTTTAACTACAATATCAGAAACACAATTTGTGAAAAGGTTCCTCCTTAACAGCTCTTGCGAATGTAATGCCATGAGCAGAAGAATTTATATTATATTTCCTTATTTAAATGGATTAAGTATCAAAAATTTTGTAAAAAGAAAAATAAATAAACCTATGCTGTTTTTTCAAAATATAAACAAAAACAGTCATTCTACTGGTTCATATAGTACTATCTCAGAGACTGATAATTCGCTGCTCACACTCGGTCAGCCTGAGACACGCCCCCTTTAGTCACATAGGCATGAGAATGATTGTTCAGTCAGATGAAGCCACACCTCCCTTCTGACTCCCCCTGATTGTCTGTGGGAAGAGTGAACAAACAGAGATTTCTGGGGATGTTTGAGCACACAATTTTATTTTAATTTAGCAAAAACTGCTATTTATTTTTTTTTCTAATAATGTTCTACTGAATGCATTTAAACAAACTAGGACTGAAGTTGGGCTGAAAAATGTAATGGGTTACCAAAAAAAAACAAAAAAGGTTTACCACAGACATGCTATGGTCACAATCGAGAACAGTTGTAGGCGGACACCACACAGCTGACCATTCACTCCAATCAAACAAGACTCTTTATTCACCTCATTAAACCCTTTCACTGAACAGATCAATCACCTCTGTTTGGAAAGCTCTCTACTCACACTGCAATCATCACGTGACTGGATTTTAGGAATTCCTCTAAGCAGGAAACGCTGCAAACGTGTGAAGCCTTCTGCAGTCTCTTCAGGAGTACGCCATACTCAGAGATGCTGGATCTTTACCACCCGGATGCCAGATCACCGAACAAATGCCAAACCAACCACGGCTGTGTGCAATGGCCAGTGTTCAGAGGCTCGTTATTTTTCCTGGCGGCAAGTGACGCTTTCTCAGTACAGAGATCGCTTGGAAAACTAAAATGTAGACATCTGTGTGAATGGGGCCTTAGTCCCACAAGTGAAGTTTAAAGCTGAATTCAAGTCAAATTTTTGTTGTTGTTGTAGCTTTGAGGTGGAGTTCTTCCACCTAAAGGGAACCTGGAGGTGGAAATAAATATGGAATCTGCCATATTTATTTACTTGTAAACAAGGAAATAAATATCTCCTTGTTTACAACATATGTTGATCTTCAGGTATACGTAGCGTCTGAGTCAAAACCCTGGAACAAGCATATCCAATAAAACCTGGTTCACAAGCCTTGTTCACATTACAAATCGCCAGTGCTTTCGCAAGCACTTTTCAAAAGCACATTTTGCTTAGAAAAATCGCCTTTCTAAGCGCTTTTGCTCAGCGATGAATTTTATTCACTACTGACGTCAGTCAGGAAGTGAACTCTTTCACCCGGAAATGAATAAATACAATGTATTTATTCATTAAAGCACTCAGGAAATCGCCATTCAAATCGCTTTTTCAAGCGCTTTGCGATTTCCCTATACTTTCTATTGAACACAAACGCTCAGAAAATGGTGCAGGAGCCGCGTTTGCGATTTAATAGAAAGCAGAATGCTTATGTGAGAACACTCGCATAAGCGACCATTGCACTAGCGCTTAAAATAGAGCGAAATCGCTCTTAGTGTCAACAAGCCCTCAGAGTACCTGATCTGCTGCATGCTTTTTTAGGGTCTATGGCTAAAAGAATTAGAGGCAGAGGATCAGCAGGATAGCCAGGCAACTAGGTTTAAAAGCAAATAAATATGGCAGCCTCCATATCCCTCTAACCTTTGGTTCCCTTTAAATTAAAATTCATGCACGAACTTCGGATATGAGTAAACATGTTCTTCGCACTTCTAGTGAAAGTCAATCGAGAATTGCACCTCTACTACACTTCGATAAATTGCATTCACGTTTACGCATGTGTGGAAAAGTGTGCAAATTCCCATTCGCTTTAATTATCAGCGGTGTAAAAAAAAAAAAAAGTGAAAATTTGTACATAAACGAGACTTTTAATAGTCAGATTTTCGCCATCATTGGTGTGAAACCTGCCTGAAGGCATCATGATCTGGAAAGTGCAGGTTTGAATCTGGTGCTAGCAGTTCAGGTGCCACCAAGTTTTGACTGCATGGCATTAGCTCCAGTATCCCCCCCCCCCTTCCCCAAACACTCTGAAGACACAACCAGAGGCTGCTACCTAATATGGGTTCCTCGAGATGCCTCTCTGTGCCTGTGCCGGATTTCTGTTCCCTGTGAGAGAAGGGCTGTGCCCCTGGCAAATGAGCTTCATCAGATGGCCATACATAATGGTGTGTTGAAAAGAATAACACAAGCCTAACACATTACCTCACCCACTTACAAGCTGTTAATGGTGCCATAGGAAAGTAAAGAGATGACACCAGCGTTTCATAAGGCTACTGACAGCCAGGTACTGTTATGCCATTCAGCACGGCTAGGTCGTGCTTCTCTTCATATGACACGGGACACAGCAAGAGAGTACGCTATCATTTTTTTTTCAGTGATTATTGAAACATTTCCCTGAAAGAAATTGCTTTCAGTGTTTTTCACATTTCTGAATTCTACTCCCAGTAGCTGTCTGCGTTTATGACAGTGCAGTCAGCACACACACTGAGAAAACCTGCTGAGGGAACATTTATGACAGAAAGAACCCCTTTGCTGGGTCTTGCCGGATTTTTTTCCTGCCGTAAAAGAAGTTCATACTATCTCTTGACATATACCATTCAGCCAACCATCATCCAACTCAGACTCCTCAGTTTATGAAACCACCAACTCCAATTTTGACCCCAGGTACCCAAAATTGCTTAAACTCTGCTGTGGAGTCTTACTCCTCAGTTTATGAAACCACTGACTTCAACTCTGACTGCAGGTACCCAAAAATTGCTGTGGAATCGGTACAAAAATCATTCAACTCCAACTCATCAGTTTATGAAACCACAGACTCCTACCCAAGGTTCCCAAAAATTACTCTGAATCCTTGACTCCACAGCCCTGTCTGTGACGTTGGTTGTTTGTTCATGGGGGATTTTAGGAAAGCCTGTGTACGGGTCAATCAATTCTTTATTTTTATCTGGTAAACAAGTAATAAGGACGCTAACCAGGCAATCCAAAAGTTAAAATCACTATAACTTTTCTTGTTGATAAATTATCATTCCCCAGTTTACCTGACTTTTATTTGGTAAACACTAAATTTGGTACACAAAAAGGAAGTTGCAGGGCATGCTGGGTTGTCCTTTTTTGCTTCTGTACTTCCCCTCAGACTTAACTAATGCAGCCTGATTGGCTGAAGCCTCTTTCCCTCCTGTTTTCCCCTCCCACACCGCTGTTCCTCTCTGATTGGCTAAAATGTCTCATGTTGAGACAATGCACTTTTTATAGTGAAGGGCGGGAAAATCAAGCAGAGGAGACTAAGGACATCAGAATTGGCTTCAAAATAGCCACACTTCCACTGTAGAAAAATCACTAAAATGAAAACGTGGACGGTGCAATATTATTATTATTATTATTATTATTTAGTATTTATATAGCGCCGACATATTACGCAGCGCTGTACAATGTATATATATATATCTTGTCACTAACTGTCCCTCAAAGGAGCTCACAATCTAATCCCTATCATTGCCATATGTCTATATTATGTAGTGTAAGTACTGTAGTCTAGGGCCAATTTTAGGGGGAGCCAATTAACTTATCCGTATGTTTTTGGAATGTTGGAGGAAACCGGAGTGCCCGGAGGAAACCCACACAGACACGGAGAGAACATTCAAACTCTTTGCAGATAGTGCCCTGGCTGGGATTTGAACCAGGGGCCCAGCGCTGCAAGGCGAGAGAGCTAACCACTACGCCACCGTGCTGCAATACATATGTTATGTAAGTAGAGCAAGTATTTATCTACTTATATATGTGGGGTTTTTTTTCTGAGATAGTATGGCTGACAGCTCCTCTTTAACTCAACCTCTTTCAAACTTCAATCTGTCCCATAAGTTCTCTATTCTATATTGCATTGTACTGAAAAGTATACCTCTGCTTAGACTCTGAAGGCATAGATAAAAAAAAAAAATAGCTAACTTCAGCCAAAAGAGTAAAGCTGCATGTGTTTGTATTTGTTGAGGAATTACAGCAGAGAAAAAGCTGGAGAGCAGCTCCAGCTCAGATGGCCTAGGGGCTCCTTACAGATGTCATGAACTACTTCCTACAAATTAGCAAAGCACAATCACTCAGGTTAATTACAAGCAGAGGCCACACACAGAGCTGGGGAGCGGCCCCGCCAAGCACACACACAGAACACCTCCTATTGTATGTCAGGAGACAGAGCATGTAATCCCGACTCACAATCACATTACATGAGCTAATGGAAGCACTGCACTACCCTGACTGAGTTCCCACAGACATTAGACTTCCCTCTGCAGACAGTAGGCTGACAAGCCCTCCACAGCCAGCCAATCATCCGCACACGCAATAAATAACAGAATTGTAGGAGGTCCCAAATCAGCACCCCAACTTCGGTAGAAGATTGACTTTCCCCAACTGTCATATAGAATAGATGAATCCATGCTAATGGAGAGGGTGGCACACTCGTTAAATGTTAACAAGCCAACCCCACCATTGCCGCATAACACAGGTCCTTCGATCATGCCACTGGCTACCGATAAAATGGAGAATTTTATTAAGGATCGGATTATTAAAATTCAAATCCTTGCACAATCTGGGCCCTGGATACCTAAAGGATGTGTTGCAACCGCACCACAACCCCAATAATCTTAGATCAAAAGGATCTGACAACGTCTTCACCCATAGAGTCCCATCTCAAAACTTTTAGGACCAGAGCCTTCTGTCAGGCTGACCCTACACTTAGGAACTCTCTGCCACACCCAGTCAGGACATCTCCATCCCTTAAAGCAGTTAAAGAGTAACTGTCGGGCATAAAATAAAAAATCAATACTTTATTTTTATCTGGTAAACAAGTAATAAGGATGCTAATCAGGCAATCCAAAAGTTAAAATCACTATGACTTTCCTTGTTGATAAATTATCATTCCCCAGTTTACCTGACTCTTATTTGGTACACAGAAAATTTGGTACACAAAAGAGAAGTTGCAGGGCATGCTGGGTTGTCTTTTTTGCTTCTCTACTTCCCCTCAAACTTAACTAATGCAGCCTGATTGGCTGAAGCCTCTTTCCCTCCTGTTTTCCCCTCCCACACCTCTGTTCCTCTCTGACTGGCCAAAATTTCTTGGGCTGAAACAATGCACTTTCTATAATGAAGGGCGGGCAAATCAGGCAGAGGAGACTAAGGGCGGATATTACATCACGACTGGCTTCAAAATGGCCACAGTAAATATGGAAACTGTCTAGAATAGGATTCTCTACTTTTCCTTTATAAGATTCACAGGATTTATAATGTGGACAGTGCAATACATATGTTATGTAAGTAGAGCAAGTATTTATCTACTTATATATTTGCTTTTTTTTCCTGAGATAGTATGGCTGACAGCTCCTCTTTAAGTCCAAACTGAAAAACCACCTGTTTAGTCTGGCATTTATGAAAACCTATTTCCTCCATAACACAGTCCACCCTGCTACTAAGTATTCATCTGATACACATGTATGCACTTTGAGACCTTTAGGAAAATAGTGATTTATAAGTGGTATTGTATTGTGTTATTTCCTACCTGGTATTGGGTTGGACTTTCCCTAAGGCTCGAGGGTAGAAGTGAACTCTGGGGCCAATACAGAAGATACTCCAGATCTTGTTTCCATTAGTATCCCCCCCCCCCCCCCCCCCCCCGATTATAGAAATATACAGGGCCGACAGCCTTATATGAAGATACTATGCTTATCTCTATACTTTAATTCTAACAAGTTTGTTATTGGTCATTCACTCGTTATTGTGCTTTCTGATATCTTAATTTTACTAAAAGTGCCTCTGTTTTTTTCTCTATAAACTTCAGTAGATGGAAGATTCAGGAAGGCGGAGACCAGGCAACATTGCCATTGATAAGCCATGATTGCCTGATGTGTTCAATGGGGAAAAAATATCCAAAAGGGCAAGCTGTCTTTTGGCCAACAAAAAAAAAAAAAACTCCAGATGTTATGCAGCTGTGCCCATAATTCCTGCAGTGGATAGTCAGCTGAAGTGAATGGTTAGTAGACCAGAGTAGCATGTTTATAGGTGTCTCAAGACAGAGAATAGTAAAGTATCACCCAATGGAGGCAGCCATTTTGTCTACTGTTCCAAATGCCCCTAAAGCCTGAAATATGATGGTGTAAAGCCTGTTATGTTAGATTTTGTCTCTCAATTCTATGCTGTATGTTTTTTAGCCAGGAATGTCAATATCACGTAACTAATGTACTAAATCAAATATATGAGTGTTTTTAGTGCAAAATCTTTTGGCATCGCCTTCAACATACTTTACACTCTTTAGCTAATAGTCATTTTCAGCGACTTTAGCTCTCCTCATCCGTTGCCCAACCTTAACCCTCCTCATCCCTTAATATAAACCCTCCTGATTGTCCTTACTTCAGGTAGGAGACAAAGCCCCATCCAAATGATTAATCATGACCCAGTCTGTCCTGAGCAATCAGGAAAATGTTTGGAAAGGCAACAGAGATGCTCACACAAGTAACAAACATGAATTTTGCCCGGTGCTTATTGTGCATATCAGGATGAAACACAAGGGCACCGCCATATTACAGGTGCAGCAGGTGTCGGTCACAGAGTGGGACCGAAGAGATACGGTAAAAATCTGGCACGTGTTTAAAGCAATTTTCCCAATAAAGAGCCTTCTGAAAACTGTCCGCAGGAGGAGTGAATCATGTGAAGGAGGAGATAAAACACCAAAAGGTATTATCTCTCTGTTTTAGCAACATACGGATAAACTAAGTGCTTCACCAAAAAACATTACAAGTGCCAGTAGATGCCAGAAAGAATGAGTCAACTGAGCTCAGTCCTGGAGGACCAAATCACATTGTTATACATAGTTACATAGTTAGTCTGGTTGAAAAAAAAAAGACATCTGTCCATCAAGTTCACCCAGAAAAAAAAACAAAAAAAAACACCCTCCTGAACCTGCACATATCCTACTTGATCCAGGGGAAGGAAAAAAACCTTACAAGGCCTTGGCCAATTAGCCCTAACAAGGAAAAATTCTTTCCCGACTCCAGATGGCAGTCAGATAAATCCCTGGATCAATTCTTCCAGGAATTACCTAGTAATTATAGCTGTAGATGCCCTTCAATGCAAGGAAAGCATCCAAGCCCTCTTTAAATGCAGATTTAGAGTCTGCCATAACTAGTTCCTGAGGTAAGATATTCCAGATTTTAACCACTCTCACTGTGAAGGACCCCTTTGTTTATCGGGGGTAACAAAATAAATAAAAACAACAACGCATTTCTTTCGACACTACAGACTCGAGTGTCTTTAGTGTGTACCTAGGCAAATGATATGCAGTTCTGACCAGATGAACGTACAATGTCCCTGATCTATTGTGGTAGGTGTTGGAGATGCCGCTTACAAAAGTCATGTGACTGGAAGGATATTAGACATTGGCAGAGAAGGTGAAGTCATCCAGGCCCCAGTAACAGCAATAGCGTGCAAAGACAGAGTCACCACTGATTCACGCTTTTCCTCAACCTCACACTCAAGTAATCCTTGAAGAATGTGACTAAACAACCACATCCTGGGTATAAGTTGTGTAATTTGTAACAATCAAACAACAAGAAAATTCTGCCACACATCTCTAAGAAACAAAAGTGGTGATATTATTGCTTTCTTTCCTCTCCACAACGAGTTGTCAGGGGGGGGGGGGGGGGGGGGGGGGGGGTTAAGAGGCACAAGTGATGAGAGATCCGCTTGGCTTTCCTCTCAGGCAGGTTTCAGGAGACAAAAGAATCTTGCTTTTTCTCTTCTCGCTTGGTCCAAAGCCCTCTGAGAACTCGTCTGCCAAGAGATGACTAACCAGCCTACCTAGAGCACAATTACACTAGGAGGCCGGGAAGAAGGATCAACAAGATCAGCCAATGTAAGCTACCGAGACAAGCCGTCTGCCTGCCAGGCTTTTCCTAAATTCAACACCTTTCAAAACAGATTGTTCTGCAGACTGCCTCACAATGGCTCGCCTAAGCCGCAACAGCCGCGAAACCCAGTCATTACAGGCCGTACCAAGCTGCCAACTAAACCAGATGCCATATTTCACTCCCATCTCTGCATGGCTCGTACAGATGTGACACATTCCAAACCACTGCGCTCTGTCTTCTGTTCATTCCCATGTAAAACAGACAAGGCGTGAGGTAAAAATGCCATCATAATCAGCAACTTGAGATGGATGGTAGAAAAGGATTTTTACTTACCTGGGGCTTCCTCCAGCCCCCTGTAGCAGCTCCCTCAATGTCCTCCCAGTCCAAACTGTGAAGTCTGCGATCCAGCTGGGTTGGACTACTGCACATGCACGGTTCCGGGCTGCAAGTCTCCTCCTCCAGTGCAGTTACAAGTCTTACGAACCGCGCAGTAGTCCACAACTGAGCACAGTCCTGGACTTTATGGAGCTGACAGTGGCATATCAGATGGGACCTGTAGAACATTGAGGGAACACTGACTACAGAAGGCTGGAAAAAGCCCCAGATAAGGAAAAATACTTCTCTCCCAATCCTTTCAGGTACACTTTAAGGTACCCATACATTTCCTAATGAGGAATTGTAGTGAAAATGACATAATGAATAAAATTGCTTATGGTTTACAATATTCCTTTATAGATCATTTAGTCAGTGTTTGACCATTGTCCTCTCTGATTTCATTACTGGTGGTGACATTTTTAGCTCTGCCAGGTGATCTGCATGGAATGTTCATTTCCCACACTGCAACTAGGTTCACAGACAGCAAACTGTCAGGACCAAGGTCATGACATCACACTGGGGGAGGAGTTTCATCACAATAGCAGTCATACAGACCCACCTGACGATCTTTTCGAGAAAAGGTAAAGATTCCTTGTGGGAAAGGTGGTATCAGCTACGGGTTGGAATGAAGTTCAATCCTTGGTTAAAGTTTTTGTTTTCCTGTCCGAACAACTATGTTCTATTCATCTCGATCGATGGAAATTGGCCGATATCTGTCCTCAAATTTACTCGATTGAGCAGGATGAAAAATATTAGTCAATTGTAAAGGAATTGGCTAATGTTCACATGATTTTGATAAACGTAGAATCGATTTTTGGTTTCTGAGCATGGAGGCACAACATCGTGGTGCAGGAAAATCGCCAGGAATGCAATGTGTGGGCCACTAGCCAATTTACTTTCAATCGAAGATCGATTTTCAGTCATCCAATAAAGTCAATTGCTTAATCTCTCCAGCCCTGTTCGCTTGCGGGAACTAGGACAGATCTCAAGAGATGCAACAAGCCAAGACGTGACCCCATTCATCAAACTCCACTCATTACTGTTAGGTAGACCGAATTTTTTACGTGAAATTTTCCCCAGGTAAAAATTAAAATAAATGGGGCAAAACAAAGCAGACAGATCACAGCGGTGTGTATCTATGTGTGATCAAACAGCATTATTCCACAACAATCAAAGGCTTTGGTGCAAACATGAGCAGAGAGAGCTTTGAAGCACGCTCCCATGAGGACGAGCTTCCTGTAAGAACAGAATACAACGTCTACGGCCGGAGGAGCGCAGTCAATACCGATTAATCTGGCAGGTGTAGCCTGGCATCAGATCAGAGCTGCCAAACAAGAGGGGGATTTGGCTATTGACTTTTTTTCTTTCTACTTCAATTCATTACGTAAAAGCACGTCTATAGTGTTTTTTTATGCTCTGTGTGTTCCGCCGTCTGTGTTTTCTGCCTACCAGTGTTCCGCGAGACTGCGTGGGTTACTTTGCAGACAGGCAAGAAAGCGCTTGATGATGGGTTATCAGTCTGCTGTGTGTATTTGTTATAGATTTCAGTCAGTCTATCCAATTTGTACGTTTGACAAAGGAAGTCCGTTAGGCACTATTAAGATGTGTGCACATCTTGAATTAGTGTCACCTTTCAGTACTGTGCTCAATCCTGTGGGCATCACTGCGGAGGAACTGTAACGATGCGTCAGCCGGGTATACCCGAGCGGCATGTACTGTATTCCTAGAGATGGGAGGAGGAGGGACAACAATGTGGCTTCAGGAGACAGAGTAAAGGTGCCTATACTTTAGACGATGTTTGAGCAGATCGACCAAGGGACAGCTATCTCTCTGATCGAACCTGCCTGCCCATACACCAGCAGACCAAATCTCTAGAGATTTCAGCATGAAACCCCCTGGGAATCAGCCAAGTATCTAAAGTGTGTGTGTGTTCTTGTGTGTGCGTGTGTGTGTGTGTGTGTGTGTGTGTGTCTCAACTCTTGCACAGGACAGAAGGAAAACATAGAAAACGTGTGTGTGTGTGTGTGTGTGTGTGTTCTTGTGTGTGTGTGTGTGTGTGCGTGTGTGTGTGTGTGTGTGTGTGTGTGTGTGTGTGTGTGTGTGTGTGTGTGTGTTCTTGTGTGTGTGTGTGTGTGTGCGTGTGTGTGTCTCTCAACTCTTGCACAGGACAGAAGGAAAACAGAGAAATGCACCCTGTATATAATTAGAGAGAGTTTAGCCTGTCTCTTCCCCCCTCATTTGTGACTAATCGCAAGTTGTAATTTGATCTCTCTGCCACGCCAGAGAAACAAATTGGTAAACACAGGAAGTTGTGAAAGCAGGAAGTAGACACACCACTGCATATTTATTGCAGGATTTGTAGCAGCTGCAACAAAGAAATGTTCTTTAAAGGTTATTATGCTGTTGCTCATCTTTTAGAGGAAAGAGGGAGTTCTGAGTTCAGGTCCGCTTTAAACAATGCCAGTTGCCTGGCTGTCCTGCTGACCTATTGTCCTGGTGTCACTCATGGAGCAAACATGCAGCCATTGGAGCCAGAGCTGGCTGACAGTACCTCATATTACACTCATTGTGGGCCAGGGACTCGGTATCCAGGCCATAGCACATTCCATATTTCTGTCACTTCAAGGTTTCCTTTAAAAGCACTATGTGTTCTGTTACTATAATGGTGTCTTGAGTCATGTTATGAAGTGAAACTTTATTTTTAGACAGAATGGGGAAAATCTGACCGCTGAGACTGTGCGAAGTGTCGGCATAAACACGTTATCTGTCTTCCGGGATTTGAACTTTTAAAAGCAAAATTTTATTTTCCTGTAGGACTTACGATTTGTACAGACACTCAATTGCTGTCATCCGTAACAATCATTAGAGATACTGCGTACCTCCCAAGTTTTGGAGCCAGGAGAAAGGGACGTTAAGCCCCGCCCATGCCACCAGGGCTGTGGAGTCGGAGCAATTTTGGGTGCCTGGAGTCGGAGTTGGTGATTTCACAAACTGAGGAGTCGGAATCGGGAGTCGGAGTCGCATGATTTTGTACAAAATCCACAGCCCTGGTAAGTATTAGACTAAGGAGTCTGAGCCATTTTGGAGTTGGAGTCGGAGTCGTGGTTTCATAAACTGAGGAGTCAGAGTCGGAAGATTTTTGTATCGACTCCACAGCCCTGCATGCCACGCCCTAATTTTGCATGCAATGCAAACCCTATAAAGTTCCCTGGTGAATAGTGGTTCCTCCCCCAATAAAGCTTCCCTGATGGTCTGGTGGTTTCCTCCCTCTCTCCCCTGGTGGTATTGGTGGCCCCTCCTGTGCTCCCCCAGCTGACACTATGTAGAGTATGCGCCTGTGGAAGCCATGCTGTTATCTCACATGCTGCAATGGAGTCCAGTAATCAGGGCCGGTTCTCTCATGAAGCAAGGTAAACATTTGCATTAGGTGTAGAGATTCTGGGGTGGCATGTTTGTACTGTGTTTACACTAACAGCATGCAGTCAGAGTAGGAGGAGAAGTGAGAGGCGAGCGAGGTGAAGAGGTCATCATTGGGGAAAAGCAGCTGGTTGTGCTGTGTGGAGGAGTCTGGCAGTGAGTGAGGAGGGGAGGCAGGAGAGCAGTCGTGTTTCGTTTGACTTGCACAGCAGAAGGGAGGAGGTGGCACTGCTGTCCTGACTGGGGAGGAATGGAGTGGCTGATGGTGAGCAGTTTGTTTGTCACAGACCCGCAACCAGCCAGTGTGCTGGTGAGCTGCAGCATGTCATGTGAGAACATTAAATGAAGCAGAGTAATTTGTCGGGTGCTGTGCGATCAATCCAAAATGGGGGGGGAAGCGCATCCTCACAAATTTGCCTCAGGCAGCAAAAAGTCTACAACTGGCCCTGCCAACAATGTCCTCCTGTCACCAGCTATGTTTCCCCCAAGTGTCAGCTTCTCCTCCTGCATTACGTGATTACAAGCAATGTGAAGAGATGGAGATGCCGGGAGCTGAGCAGTGAAAGGAGGTCAGACATTGATGGACTCCGTCCAAGCCTGTGAGATAGCAGCATGTCTTCTGCACATGCATACTCTGCAGTATATACAGGAGAAGCACAGGATGGGTAGGACACGAGGAGGGTACGCATAGAACTATACCTCCCGATCCGGGACCGTCCCAGGCAAATCAGTACAGTTGAATCAGAAGAATACTTTATTTTCAGAATACTTTATTTCGCCAAGCACAACTGGGTCGTGCCCGGAATTGGATTTGGCAAATACAGGGCTAGTGTGCAAAGAAACAAGACATACAATACTAATACATAGTAAGCAGCAAGACAATATAAAGGATACGAGTTACGTCGATTGGATACATTTGAACACGTATACATGTAGTGTGCAGCCATGCAGTACCAGTAGAGAGACCTAAGAGTTCAGATAGTTTACGGCTGAGGGGAAGAAACTGTTCCTGTGCCTTGTGGTCCTGGTGTAGATGGATCGGAATCTCCGGCCTAAGGGAAGTCTACTGAAGAAGCGAAAGCCTGGGTGGGGATGGATCATTAGCGATTTTATGAGCTCTGGAGTGCAGTCTAGAGATGAAGATTTGGTCTAGAGAGGGGAGTGGTTTCCCAATGATTCTCTCCGCTGATCTGATGACCCTCTGCAGTTTGTGTCTGTCGCTGGCGGAGGAGCCGGCATACCAGACCAGGATGGAGGAGCAGAGGACAGATTCAATTGTGGCAGTGTAAAAGCTCGTCAGAAGCTCGCGGGCCATACCGAACTTCTTTAGTTGGCGTAGGAAAAATAGTCTCTGCTGGGCTTTTTTCTGGGTGGAGGTTGTGTTGGCTTTCCAAGTCAGGTCCTTAGAGATTGTCGTGCCGAGGAGCCGTGCGCAGGGAACGTTCTCAACTACTGTGCCATCAATGCTGATCGGGGGTGGAGTGGTAGCGTGTTTCCTAAAGTCAATGGTCATCTCAACCGTTTTTGCAGTGTTGAGGACCAGCCCATTCTCCCTGCACCAGTGGCAAATTCTGTCAACCTGGTGGCGATACTCCTGCTCATCGTTCCCAGTGATGAGGCCAACTATGGTGGTGTCGTCAGCGAACTTAATGACTTTGACGGAGTTCGCAGTGGACCTGCAATTGTTAGTGTATAGGGAGAATAGGAACGGCGACAGTACACATCCTTGAGGGGCCCCTGTGTTGGTGGTCCTTGGTTGAGACATGATCGTATCCAGCTTGACGGCCTGGGTTCTGTTACTTAGGAAGTCTGTGATCCAGAGGCGGAGAGTAGGGTGGACCCCAAGGGCAGCCAGATTCTCTTGAAGTATTTGGGGGCTGATGGTGTTGAAAGCCGAGCTAAAGTCGAGTAGAAGGATCCTGGCGTATGAGTCAGGTCTATCCAGGTGTTCATTTACGAGTTCCAGGCAGATGTTTAAGGCGTCGTCAGTAGACCTGTTTGCTCTATACGCAAACTGAAACGGGTCCAGCCGAGACTCAGTGGATAGCTTGAGGAGAGGCAAAACCAGGCTTTCAAAGGATTTCATGATGACCGATGTGAGAGCCACCGGCCTGAAATTGTTGAGGTCTGAGACACCGTGTTTTTTGGGGACAGGGATAATTGTGGACCTCTTGAAGCAAGCAGGGACCCTGCCTTCCTGGATGGATTTGGTGAAGATGGATGAGAGAACTGGAGCAAGCTGCTGCGCGCAGGTCTTCAGACAGGCTGGTGACACTCCATCTGGGCCTGAGGCTTTCCTTGCATTTATCCCTGACAGGTGTTTCCGGACATCGTCCTCCTCCACCGCTAGAGGGGGTGGGCTTGGATGTGGGGGTGCCAAGTCGGAGGAGGTGACAGGAGGCTCTGGGGGCCTTGCTGGGGCTGGCAGGTTCTCAAATCTGCAATAGAACTCACTGAGGTTCTCAGCGAGCTCGGTGCTAGGAGTTGCATGCTGGGATGGGGGCTTGTAGTTCGTGGCAGCCTTGAGCCCCTTCCAGACAGTACGGGTGTCCCTTGAGGAGAGGTTCTGTTCCAGTTTAACAGCGTAGTTCTTTTTGGCGGCCCTCAGTTCCTTGTTTAGCGTGTTTTTAGCCCTCCTATACTCCTCATGGTTGCCAGACTTGAACGCCAGTTCCTTGCTTCTGCGCAGGTGCCGAAGTTTATTGGAGAACCATGGTTTGTTGTTCGGGTAGTGTTTGCAGATTTTTGTTGGTACACACTGGTCCTCACAGAAGCTGATGTACGAGGATACAGTGTCTGCCCACTCGTCTAAGTTCGGTGCTTCCAGAGCCTTCCAGTCCGTACAGTCGAAGCAGGCTTGAAGTTGTAGTTTAGCCTCCTCGACCATACTTTGCTGGATCTTAGGACTGGTTTTGCAGATTCCAGGCATCTCCTGTAGGTGGGTATCAGGTGAATGATGCAGTGGTCTGATGAGCCGAGTGCTGCCCACGGGGTTGCCTTGTATGTGTCTTTCAGGACCGTGTAGCAGTGATCCAGAGTGTTGGCGTTCCTAGTGGGGCAGGTGACATGCTGGTGGTAGCGCGGCAGTTCTTGGCGTAGGTTGGCCTTGTTGAAGTCCCCCAAGATAATGAATAACGAGTCCGGAAGGGACGACTCCCACTGTGTGATGGTATCGCTGAGCACGCGCAGGGCCGTTTTGACATCAGCGTCTGGAGGAATGTACACCCCGACAAGGACATAGGAGGAAAATTCCCTGGGCGAGTATACTGGTCTGCAGTTAACAAGAAGGAGTTCCAGATCTGGGGAGCATCTCTTGGCAAGAACAGAGGTGTTGGGACACCACGCAGAGCTGATGTAGAAACAGATGCCGCCCCCTCTCCTTTTCCCAGAGAGCACGCTGTCACGGTCTGCCCTGATGATACTGAAACCAGGGAGGTGGAGGGCATTGTTGGGGATGTTGTCGTGTAGCCATGATTCTGTGAAGCAGAGGACTGGGGTGTTGTTGCCAAGTTCCCTCGTGTTGCTGAGGAGCCGCAGTTCGTCCAACTTGTTTGGGAGAGAGCAGACGTTTGCCAGGAGGACCGCGGGGATGGCAGAACGCAGTCCCTTCCTTCTTAGTCTCACGCGTTGGGAGGTAATGCCTCCTGTGACAATGAAAAACAACAGCACTTGTAAAACAGTCATTTGTAAAACACAGGGCACCACACTGATGTTAGGTTTTCACCGATTACTGCCTCTCACAGCACAGCAAGGTTGAAAAACTATCGCCTCTACATAGCTCTAGGCTCATGGCTTATGAGCGGCTTGGCTTGCATTAGAAACTACTATCAGAAGTGACCGCTACTGATGAACAATGATGACTACGGTACTTACGGTCTCTCAGCATCTGAGTTTAGAATCTATATGCGGTCCTTGGAGACAATACTTTGGCAACAAGTCCAGTGTTCTCCCCCCAAAAAATGTTCCAGCCGGGTGGCATGAAAAAGTAGCCGGGTGGGGAGAGATGAAAGAATGCAGGGCCAACGCTTCTCTGCACAAGTCTACTCACAGCAGAGAAGGAGGTGAGCCGATGACGGCCGGGTGCTCACCAAAACTAGCCGGGCGATGCACCCAGCTAAAAGAGCCTGGGGAGAACACTAAAGTCTTATATTTTGCTGATGCAATGCAGTGTCTGGAAACATGTCGAAGTAGCGGAGATGCACGTGACACAGCTCCTATTTTCCAAAACTTTTTTCATTCAGTAACTGTATCACAAAATACACTTAGGGCTTTAACCATTTACTGACATCCTAACGTATTAAAACGTCATGCTTACCGCTATTAACAGCAACATGACGTTTTAATACGTCCCGCGTTCCCGCCGATGCTACCACCTTGTGTGCGCCGCTACCGCCGCTATTTCCGTCGGGCTTCCGTGCTGGGTGATTGGGGAAGAGGACCGAACGGTCCTCTACGCAATCGCAGTGCCTGGAGTGAATGGACGTGACCGCGAACAGCGGCTACGTCCATTCACAATAACAGGAAATGTAACAATTAAATAAAGTGAAGAAAAAAAAAAAGTGAACATTTCCTATGAGTGTTCAGTAGCGCCATCTTGTGGCCAAAAAGTATATTACACCTACAAAATACATTCATTTTCAAGTACATATAGATCTTAATAAAATTACACTTCCAACCCTCCCCCCCCCCCCCCCCCCCCAAAAAAAAAAAAACACTTGTAAAAAAAAAAAAAAAACAGCTAAAAAAAAATAAATAAATAGTTGCCTTAGGGACTCAGCTTTGTTAATTTATATTTTATGGGGGGGAAATTAATTTTAATTTATTATTACATAGGGGCTTGTAATTATGGCCAGAATAAAAAAAAAAAAAAACAACAGAAAAATAACGCTTATATTTCAAAATAATATACTGTCGCCATACATTGTGATAGGGACATCATTTAAACTGTTTAATAATCGGGACAACTTGGCAAATAAAACGTGTTTGTTTTATCCACAGGAGAATGTTTAATTTTAAAACTATAATGGTTGAAAACTGAGAAATAATGATTTTTTTTTTTTTTTTTCTGTTTTTCTCATTAAAACGCATTTAGAATAAAAAAAATTCTTAGCAAAATGTACTATCCACAGAAAGCCTAATTAGTGGCGAAAAAAACGAGGTAAAGATCATTTTCTTGTGATAAGTAGTAATAAAGTTATTAGGGAATAAAAGAGAGGAGCACTGACAACTGAAAATTGCTCTGGTCCGTTAGGATAAAAACCCTTGGGGGTGAACTGGTTAAAGAGGAACTGTGACCAAGGATTAAACTTCATTGCAATCAGTAGCTGAGACCCCCTTCACCATGAGAAAACCTTTCCTTTTCTTGAATGGATCATTAGGGGGTCTGGTGAAACCCATCCCACAGTGTGATGTCAGCACCTAGGTCCTGGCATCACACTGTCTGTGAACAGTGTTGCATTTTGGGAAATAACTGCTGTTTCCAACTGCCAAGCAACCAGTATCTCTCTCTGTGTATATACACACATCTACAGGTTCTACAGATCCACAGGTTCTAATAATCTAGTCATACCCAGAGTCCACTTGGAAACTTTTGGTCCCAGAGCCTTCTGTCATGCTGCCCCTACGTTTTGGAACTCCTTACCTCAACAGATCAGGACAGCCCCATCCCTGGACGTGTTTAAATCCAGACTGAAAACCCACCTGTTCAGTCTGGCATTTGCAGAAATATAACTTTTGTTGTGTGAATACTTCATCCTACTAATTACTGAATCTGAGAGAGCCTAAGCGCTTTGAGTCCTATGGGAGAAAAGCGCTATAGAAATGTTATTGTATTGTATTGTATTGTATCTAAAAAAAAAAAAAACATCCTTTTAGCCTATCGCATTGTTAGGGGGTGTGGTTATAGATAATGGCAGTTGATGCTGTCTGGCTTTTTTTTGTTGTCTGCCAGTAGTAAAGAGGATTACATGCAGGCTGATTGTGGATCAAACATGAACCAATTACATGGCGAATATCAATCATTTCTTGACCTCTCTTATTTTTTAAACTTCTAATTTTTCTCCTTTTTGCTGAACTTCGTATTTAAAAAGGCCAGGCTGCTGTGGAACAAGCCCTTTATTTACCCTGATAGTAAGGTCTTGACTCCGAGGCTCTGCATGTAGGTGTAGGTTCCTGGAAGACAGGAGTGGCTCTGCCATGATGGAAACCCTCCCTCGTTTACTAACTTCTGAAAACACAGGGCTTTAGCTAAAATAATTCTTATTTCAGGCAATCCTACGGGCCTACCCTGGATGGCTAATCTAAATAAACCCTGACAGTTTCAAATCTCCTCATAATCCTTAAAGGGGTTCTTTCGCGAATGAGAAAAAAAAAACCAAGTGGTTTATGCATAACCTATTAAACATCCTTCTAAAATAGTGCAAAAAGTTTTTCAAAAAAATGAATGGTTTCCTCAATACTACATGTAATGTAATCAGTGTCGGATGACGGGTTGGGAGGCTAATCCATTTGATAGGGGTGTTTTTTTTTTTACTTGCATTTCACAAACCACACTCTTGCCTACCTAGTTTTCAGTTTTGTAAACCACTGCCATCAGGATTTGCAGTTAAAGCTGTTATAATAACTGCCGAGCTCAGGCTGAGCTCCTCGGCAAGTTATTTATTGTAGTTTCACAGACAGTACCCCTGCAGGAATAGCTCAAGCAGAAAGCCGAGCAGCGTTTCAGTGAGCACGTCATGTGTTTACTTCGTTGCCTGGCAACTTGACTCCAGCGTGTGTGCAGATAAGTTTCTATCCTCTGCAAGCGAGTCATCTTATCAGCTGCTGACAAACTCCAGCGTCTCTGCAGGAGTAATGTGTCTTCAGAGTGTGCCCCACTTATCTTTTAGATCATTGTTACACAGTCCTGCCAGGAGAAGATTTTTAGAGGCTTGTTTCTATTCTATCTGTTCTAGTAATAGTGACCTGACAAGGTAAATTTTATGATATATATATTTAAAGTTTATGTAAATTGCAATACATTTTTAAATGGACGTGTGTGTGTGTGTGTGTGTGTGTGTGTGTGTGTGTGTGTGTGTGTGTGTGTGTGTGTGTGTGTGTGTGTGTGTGTGTGTGTGTGTGTGTGTGTGTGTGTGTGTGTGTGTGTGTGTGTGTGTGTGTGTGTGTGTGTGTGTGTGTGTGTGTGTGTGTGTGTGTGTGTGTGTGTGTGTGTGTGTGTGTGTGTGTGTGTGTGTGTGTGTGTGTGTGTGTGTGTGTTATTTATTTATATATAGATATGTATATGTGAATGTACGCGTGCCGGAAAGTAGGTTGTCGTGAACGTGTGCATGCACTTGAGTATTGCAAGAGGGTGTGTTGAATGGGAGGGTGCGTAAGGCACGCTTGGGGGGGGGGGGGGGGTACTGGTGTGGGATGATGTGTATGCTAAAGCCTAGCACCTGTTTATTAAAGGAAACATCAAGCAAAAATAACTCCCCATGATATACTTACCAGGGGCTTCCTCCAGCCCCTTGAAGCTGACATGTCCCACGCCGCATCTCCGATCGCAGCTACCAGGCCGAACGGGAGGTCATCCTTACTGCGCCTGTGTTAAGCGCTGCTGTCAATCAAGTCCATGTTGTATGCAGCGTACTGCACAGGCACAGAACTACTGCACCTACGCAGTACACTGTGGACAACGTGGACTTGACTGACAGCGGAGCTCACGCAGGTGCAGTAGAGGAGGTTGGCCTTTGCACATGGCAGTGGCAGCTGCATTTGGAGATGCGGCGTGGGGCATGTCGGCTTCAAGGGGCTGGAGGAAGCCCCTGGTAAGTATATCATGGGGAGTTAATTTTGCTTGATGTTTCCTTTAATAAACAGGCACTAGGCTTTAGCATACACATCATCCCACACCAGTCCCCCCCCCCTACCCCCAACCCCGCAAAGCGTGCCTTACGCACCCTCCCATTCAACACACCCTCTTGCAATACTCACATGCATGCACATGTTCGTAACAACCCACGTTCCGGCACATGTACATTCATATATACATAACTATATATAAATATATACATATTTATATATTTATGTGTATATATAGAACCATCTATTTAAAAATGTATTGCAATTTATATAAATTTAAAAAAATATATATAATTGACATAAAATTTACCTTGTCAGGTCACTATTACTAAAACAGAAACAAGCCTCTAAAAACCTTCTCCTTGCAGCTAAAAGCAGATGGCATGACGCACATGACTGTGTAACAATGAACTCTAGTTCTAAAACAAGATAAGGGGGGCACACTCAGGGGAGGACTGGGACCATTTGGCCTGGGGGGAAAACAAATCCTAGAGGCCTTTTCAGGTCATGGTAGCCCCATTTATGTACACACACACACACTTTCTCATATAGGATACACAAGACTATTCTTTACCTCAAAAAAATAATATTATGTGATTAGGCCACAGAGCTGGACTGTGAGGCAATATCCCTTTGGAAAACACTACGCTTTCACAGATTGGGATGGGGGGGGGGGAGGGGGAGAGTGCTTGATATTAGTTACAGGGGGTGGGTAGGTTTTTGGTTTGGGTATAAAATACAAAATGAAAGCACTAATCAGCATCACATTTTAGATTAATTTAGTTGCTTTTGAAGCAGGCCCCTCCCCCCCCCTCCCACAACCTCTTCTGACAACTCCAGTTGTATCCAGGCGGTGACCCCCTCTCCTCCATTCTCTCTGTGTCTCCCTGCTCCTCCTCTGCTTGGAAGGATGATGTGGTGGCTGGCTGCGTGCAGCTAGGATCTTCCAGAGCTGGATTAACACCATACAGAGCAATGAATTTGGGCCTCACCACAGCCTCCCAGTTTATCGGTTAAAAGGGTGCTCAGACAAGTAAGAAGATTTCAGTCCAATGAGAAGTGGAAGCCCACAATTCATCATACTGCCGCAAAGGCAATCTGTCTTTTAACTCTAGGCGACATTACCAATACTGGAAAGCAATGTGGTCTCCTATACCAGAATTGAATAGACATTATACCACTAAATACAATATTTAAGTAGCCATTTGCCCTAAGAAAAAAAAAATAGCCAGGTCATGTGTCTCCTTTATACAAAAATTAAGTAGCCATGTTCCTCCAGATACAACAGCTAGGTAGCCATGAGCCACCAGATAAAATATGAAAGTAGTCATGTGCCCCTGGATATCACTATTAGGTAACCAGATGTGCCTCCAGCCTCCCAGTTTGCAGTACTGGGTATCCTGTGGTTGCCCCAGATAGCAGTATTAGGAAGCCTTGAATGATCACCCTTACCAAATAATATTGGGTAGCTACTTGTGCCCCTGCCTAGATAAATTATCACAATCAATTGCAATTTTGCAAACCAATTTTCCAAACAGGTTTTAAAAACTACCGATATAGTGCGATTTTGCAGATTTCCTTCATGTGTAATCCCTCAGAAAATTCTGCATGCTGCAGTGGGATCAATGTCATAGGGTTTATAGTACATTGTACTAGAGCTTTGATGACCGCTGGCTAATTGCCAGTGATCAGCAACCTTCCCGTTAGAGTGAACTAGCTCTTACATTAATCTCACCCCTTCCTCTGCCTAACTCCCACCCCTCTCCTCTGCCTAACACTAACTCCCGCCCCTGTCATCTGCCTAATACTACCCCCCCCCCCCCCCTCTGTCTAAAGGTTTCCATTAACCCTCCTGGCGGTTTGTCAAAATCCGCCAGGGGGCAGCAAATACGTTTAAAAAAAAATAAAAAAAAATTTCATGTAGCGAGACGAGGTCTCGCTACATGATAGCCGCTGCTGAGCGGCATCCCCCCAGCCCCTCCGATCGCCGCCGGCGATCGGAGATCAGGAGATCCCGTTCAAAGAATGGCCATGGCGACGGGGCGGGATGACGTCACCGACGTCCTCGACGTCGTGACGTCAAAGGGGACTCCGATCCACCCCACGGCGCTGCCTGGCACTGATTGGCCAGGCAGCGCACGGGGTCTAGGGGGGAGGGCGGCTGCGGCGACGCGTATAGCGGCGGATCGGCGGGTAGCGGCGGCGATCGGGCACTGCACGCAGCTAGCAAAGTGCTGGCTGCGTGCAGCAAAAAAAAAATTATGCAAATCGGCCCAGCGGGGCCTGAGCGGTGCCTCCCGGCGGCATAGCCCGTGCTCAGCACGGGCTTACCGCCAGGGAGGTTAATGGTACCGTGTTTTCATCAGATGCGATCTTTCGATGCAATTTTTACAATCAAAAGTAATTGAAAGGTAATTATCAATTGTTCTCATGAACAGGTTGATTAGGGCATTTTCTCTCTTCCAATTCGATCATAAAATCCAACATTCGGATCGACAACATTTTCTGGTCTAATGGACGATAGAATCGTTTTACAATTTGATCTTAAAAACATCCAAGATCGCATCTGATGAAAAAAATTGTACCATTGATGGCCACCTTTACACTAATCTTCCCTCTCCTTTTCCCATCACTAACCTACCATCTCCTCTGCCTAATAGTTGCCTATAACTATCCAATCTGGTGGAAAATTGATTGTTTCTGATTGCTGCTATGCTTGATCATGCACACTAGCGAACAAAAACGCACTGGCCAATCTGATCAGAATAGTGGGATTGATATATTTTTCTGATCAATCCCATTAATCTGATCAGCCTGCACTGTTTTGTTCATTAGTGTGCACGGTCGATCATTTCTAATCGATTATAGTGATTATATAATTATAAAACTCCCCGATACATAAAATTGCACAGCATATACAATCCCCATAAACTACCAACAGGTACAGGCAATGTATGGTGGGCGACGTGTACATTAAAATGTGCAGTAAATGCACAACGTTAATAAAAGTGTGACTCTCCCTTTAGTTAAGTACACACATGCAAGAATTTTCTCCCTTTGGGGATTGGGAAACAATCCTTCGGGCGTCAATTTGGGCATTGATGCTGTAAAGACACATCCTGAGCCTTGAGGCTAGCGATGTGTTTTGTTGCTATGGAGGGGGGCAGAAGGACAGTGTTTGTGAACGATTGAGTGGCTCCAATCAGTTGCTGGGGGGATGTGGGGATAGCATTGTGATTGGTAATGCTCGGGCATCAGCAATATCCATCATCAGCCTCTGTACACACATGATAATGGTTACTGCATGTGTGTGCGTAGCTTTACTGTGTGTCAAGCACATAGGACCTAACAGAGAGTGAGTGAGTAAGTGAGCGTATGTTTGTATAGAGTGTGTATATGTAGTGTGTTTGTAGAGTGTGTGTACACCTTACAAGCTGCCAGCTTCTGTTTTTCAAACACATCCCTGCTGTTTCTGGAAACCTGGCTGGAGAGTTTTAGGGCTGGTTCACATTAGCGTTTTTTTCCGCAATGTAAGCGGAACGTATACTGTACAAACAGATGGATGTGAATGGATCCAATGTTAACCTATGGATCCATTCACATCTGTCCGTTGGTGCAGATACGTTCCGTACATTCCGGCCCCCAAAATTGCAGCAGGCCCTAATTTTCCAGACCATTCTGCCCTGCGGAACGTAGTCGGAAAAAAAAATGCAGCAGCATTGCGGGCAATGGGAAACGGAAAGTTTCTTCACACTAGTGAAGAAGCGGACCGTTCCACGGGGGATGGGGGCATGTGCCGATGGGAACCTGAGCGACGGAAGGGTGCAGTAGCCGGGCGGGTGGGCTAGGGATTCTTTACACATACCTAGTCTTGCGCAGCAGCCGGCGGTAGAAGCTTCCGTCTTCTTCCGGGTCATGTGACTACATGACGCGTCATGTGACTAGTCACATGACGCGCTGTGTAATTATAGCGGAAGGAGAGGAACCCTCTACCGCCGGCTGCTGCTCAAGATAAGGTATGTATTTGCTCAGTGAAAACGGATCCGATCAATCATTGATCAGATCCGTTTTCACAATGTGAATGGCCACTCCGCGGGCCATCCGGATCCGGTGATGTGGACCCCGGATCCACTCACCAGATCCGGTTTGGCCCAAAATGCAAATGTGAACCGACCCTTACTGACTTCTGCCAACCACTGTGTAGCAGATAGCAAATCGCCTCCAGCCCTCTTCTCACACATTGCTTTATCTTCAGCAGCCCTCTCACTATTCCATCTTTATCAGAGGGGGAGTGGGATTGAGACAGGCCTGGCCAGAATAAGCACATGCCACTGCAGGCCCTCAAGTCTTCAGGTCAGGCAGAGACTGCATGCTGAGCTTTGTGTTATCTCTGCTGCAGGGAGATCACTATCTGTGCTGTGATCTCCTTACCATTCCATGCAGACATTGTGATTGCTCAAGTCACTGTAGCCAATACAGCAGTCACACAAGAGGAATCTGCAAGCACGCAAGGCCTGTAGAGGGAGCCTGAAAGTCTGATCAATTGCAGCCAGCCAATAGCGAAAGAGCCCTGACTCATGAGTAGCAACAGCCACGATACTCTTTGCTGGGTCCTGTGTCTGTGAAACTACAATAAATAACTGCCGAGGAGCTCAGCCTGAGGTCGGCAGTTATTATAACAGCTTTAACTGCAACTCCTAATGGCAATGGATTACACAACCGAAAACTAGCTAGGCAGGAGTTCTGTTTAAGAAATGCAAGTAAAAAAAACCACCCCTATCAAATGGATTAGCCTCCCAGCCCGTCATCGGTCACTATTTACATTACATGTTGTATTGAGGAAACCATTCATTTTTTTGAAAAAGTTTTTACACTATTTTAGAAGGATGTTTAATAGTTTATGCATAAACCACTTTTCATTTTTTTCATCATTCGCGAAAGAACCCCTTTAAGAGAAAGCAGACCAAACCTTAAGGATGACATGAACCCAACTTGTTAAGAATGTGGTCAGAGCCTGTAATGATGAATGTTGTAATAATGAGTAATAAAGTTTGAAGATTCAAAATGTGCTCTCCTCTGCATTAGTCATTCCTCTCATTCAGTGCCAGCAGTTAAACTGTTGGCGCCACGGTAAGTTGTTCAGATGTGCCCCTGGTATGATCCATAATAAGCCTGCAATAGTAATAGTAAAACACCAGGGTGCCAAGGACACACATGTACAATTATGTTGAGCAATAGAGCTAACTGTCTACCTGTTTCCCATTACAATAAACCCTAATTCCCTCTATAATGGCCACCATACAGCCAGTAAAGAAAAATGCACTCACATAGCTGTATCGTAAGTCAATTTCTCGTGAAAAGCCCCTATCAAGATTTCATTAGTTAGGGAGATAATTACCCACTTCCTGTCCCAAAAACTGTCCCAAGATATGAAGGGGAAAATAAATTTCCATGACAACGACAATAGATGGCAAGATTTCTGATGACTACTAAGGTGCATTTGAGACAATGGGGCATCTATACAAACATCATGGTGCTACCGAAAAACATTTAAAGGACCACTGTCACGAAAATCTTCAAATTTAAAATGTATGTAAACATATACAATAAGAAATAGGTTTTTTTCCAGAGTAAAATGAGCCATAAATTACTTTTCTCCTGTGCTGCTGTCACTTACAGTAGGTAGTAGAAAGCTGACAGAAGTGACAGGTTTTGAATTTGAACTGGGAGGAGGGGGGGGGGGGGGGGGGAGGGGGAGACTCAGGGTTTTCCTTCTTTTCAAAAGCAGTTAGTGAATGGCCTTTTCAAGGAATGTCTTTATAAAGAATAAAAGCCATGATGAGAATCCCCTATGGAGAGATGGACTAGCCCAAAACCTGTCGGTAATGAGGCATGTATCTGTCCCTCTGTCATCACCCCCCCCCCTCCCCATAGAACACAGTGCGTCGTCAGCTACCCAGCTGAGGCATGTGTGCAGCCCCACCCGGTGAGGTCACCCAAGGGGATCAAGTCCCGATCCCGGACGGGCAACATCCATCAAAAGGTGTGTATGCCCTGTTAGAGACGGAACAGTGGCTGTATGATTTTTAGAAAGGAAGTAAATGGTACAAAAGGAATCTGTTGATGGGGGTTGTATTACTCATTATGGTGCCTACATATACAGACCACTGATGATAAAACGCCTGAAATGTGATCCGTGGATGAAAAAGCACACAACGCCTGAAATGCAATATCTGAATGATAAGCCATTTCTTGCATTCTCCTCGATACATTCGAATCAGCCAGTAGGCCAGGTCTAGCATGATGGTATCTTCTCCCAGAAAGAATCCTGAAGATTCTGAAGATTCTATCCACCCCCTTTTGTCCACAAAAGCCCAAGAGATACTCCGCATTCCAAGAAGGTCTCAGCACAAACAGAGCAGGTTATCAGCACTGAAACCTGGAACGGTAACTGATCCCACCACCATAATCGATTGCACAGAATAGGCACGGCATAGCTACAAAGCGTCTTTATTCACAGCGTCTCCCCCAAGGTTTCAGCTCCACAACCTCGCTGACTGGGAAGTGCAGCGTGGCGCTGGACGTGGGGCCTATCAGGTAACTAATGCTCAGCTGCGATATGGACTTTGTGTCTTGAAAGAGACGGGCATCCTTTGAAGAACACGATCTGGGTTGTCACAATGACTGGAGAAGCAGAAGAAGAAAAAAAGAACTGCTTCATTGACTTTTTTCTTTTTTTAGGATGGACCATCAGGCGATATCAGGAAACCCATCAGGCTTTCTCCTTCTGTGTCTTTTTTTTTTAAATTCTAACCAATTGAAATGGTAATGGTCAAGAAGGTATCAGTAAGTCTTCTGGGACAGATGGAAGGCTTTGAGTTTCTTTCTTAGTCGTCCAACAAAACAAAGGACCTTTATTTACTAAAAACATCTCAGGATTTCTGGACGTCTTTGCGAGAAATACAGAGTATCCAGCAAACTCACGGTGAACAAGAACTCCTAAGAGTGTGTAAGGGGCTACAAAGGACCAAAAAGCCTTCTTACTATAATGTACTGCAAAACAAAACTTTGCTTTCTTAAAGGGAGGGTCCGAGATAATTAAAAAAATCAATCTAATTACCCGGGGCTTCCTTCAGCCCCTGGCAGCAGTCCTGTGTCCTCGCCACAGCTCCGCTCCCAGCCGGTAGCCCGGGTCCCCTTCAGTGCAGATGCCAGGTCGGCATCTACTGCACCTGCGCGAGAGCCGCTCTGGGTCGCGTTGACGTTGTCTGGAGTGTACTGCAGGCACAGTAGTTCTGCGCCAGCACACAAGTATAAGCAGGTCCTCAAAGCATTGCACACACTGGTGTGTCAGGGCCATCTGTGCTGAGCATCTAGTTATCTTACTTAAAGTGAACCAGAGACGAAGCACCCTCATGTATTTTACCATATATATCAGTGGGAACATTAGAGAAAACACTTACCCTGCTTTCTGTTTCATTCTTCACTGTTCAGCTTGCTTCTAATCAGCCCTGATAAAATCCTCGACTGAGCATTCAGTCTGGCTTTGCTCAGGAATTTTTATAGCTGAGCCTGTGTTATCTGGTGTCTTTTCAAGCCCAAGCCTGCCTGCTTGTGGCTCTGCTCAGGAATCATTATAGCTGAGTCATTATAGCAAAGCCAGACAATGCTCAGTCGGGGATTTTATCAGGGCTGATTAGAAGCAAGCTGAACAGTGAAGAATGAAACAGAGAGCAGGGTAAGTGTTGTCTCTAATGTCCCCACTGATATATATGGTAAAATACATGAGGGTGCTTCGTCTATGGTTTACTTTAATGTGCTCGCTGGAAACCACTCCGCCGTGCACTGTCCCTTTTTCCCTCTTCACAGCAACAGAACGTGTTAATGTGTCTTTACAGCACTCAGCCTTGGACTGTTTAGCTTGTCTAATTCGCCCTCATCTGTGACTTATCACTACTGTAATTTGATCTCCCAGCTGTGTCAGCTAAATTGTAAACACAGGATGTCAACCCTATGTCTGCTTCTGTGAAAGCAGGAAGTAGACACACTGCAGATTTACTGCAGGACTTGCGACATAGAAATGTTTCTCTTTAAAGGTTATTATGCTGTTGCTTATCTTTTAGAGCAGAGAGGAAGTTCTGAGTTCAGGTCCACTTTAGATTTCTGGCTTGCACGCCACAAAACACAGATAAAGCAGGAAGAGGAATTCCTGGACACTTTTCAGACCCAGGACAGGAATAAAACAGGAGGGAGTTTTGGAATGCGTCTCCTTTCTCCTTCCTGGAGCTATTGAGCCGCATATTGAGATAAGCTGAAAGCCGACTTATCAGAAAACATTCAGGGAAACCAACACAAACAGCCTGGGCCGCCTCACAATGGCCGACGCAGACTGGAGCAAACAGAGTGTGGAGACTCTCTTATCCTGACCTCTCCTGTATATGGAGAGCGGATTGATTAACAAAGCCATTCGCTGCGCTCTTCCTATCGCGGGATAGGTTTATTTTTTCCTGTAAATAATCCATCTTATTCTGTCAGCTCAGCGAAGGAAAAAACGGACCATTCATAAAATCTATCGCCAGTATTGTTACAGGCTGGCACAACAGGCGCCCCCCGGAGGCTGAGCATCACGTCACATGGTACAGCGCTGCATAAGGGGTTGTGGTGCACTACCGTGATTTTAGCAGCGTTTTGGGATCGCCTACAATCACCAGCGATCCCAAAACGCGATATGTTAATGAAAGTCAATGAAGGTGAACCCACTGGAGCGATTGCGATCGACCATCCGATATAGTATATCACACATGCACCACATACGGTATGCTGGCAGCACATGGGGAGCGAATGCAGAAGCGGTTGGACATTAGTGGTGGGCGGCCGGACAGGTGAGACATTTTAAAGAGACACTGAACCGAAAAAAAATATATGATATAATGAATTGGTTGTGTAGTACGGATAATTACTAGAACGTTAGTAGCAATGAAAATATTCTCATATCATTTTATTTTCAGTTATATAGTTTTTTGTTTTTTCGTTTTTTATAACATTGCATCATTTTCTAAGATTTGCAGTTTACACACACTACTCAGCATTCTAAATGATTTTACAGAACAGGCCAGTGAACTTTTGACCTGTCCTTTGCAGAAACAAAAACAATACAATGCCAGACACTTGAGATAATAAGCTTCAGAAGACAGAGCTCTCTGCCACTTTGAAAGTCCTGGAGCTCAATGGCTCTTTTGCATAGATAACAACTGGAGTTTCTTAACTCTTCCTGTACTGGAAACAATATTAAGCCCCATCTACACCATACAATTTTTTGTCCAATTCCATTCGATTCAATCTGACGTGTCCGATCGCATAGCATAACAATGGCAAATTGAATTGAATCCCGATCGGACATGTCAGATTGAATCAAATTGAATCAATGAATCGAACGATGAGGCTTAAGACTTATGTCTCTGCTCCTAATGTTTTATTTCTTAGCTGTACCACACATACAAATCATTATATCATCATTTTTTTCTCGCTTCAGTGTCTCTTTAATGTACGGGACGGGCACATAACATCTGGGGGGACAGCAATAGAGTCACCCCAACATGCATACAGCCTGTTTTGGACTTTGTGGTCCTTGTCAGTGCATGGCATTGATTGATATGGCTCTATGGGATAGGACTCGGGCCAGTACTATGGAAGACCCTGATAGCTCATGCTACTGTATACAGAATAATTACATTCCTAGTGGTTCTGGGTTTCCATGAGCTTTCTGGGTATTCCTTTTCCCAAACCAACAGCACTGCAGTTATCTGATATGACCCGGAACTCTGCTTTAACACAGAAACAGCATTATGGCCCAGTGCACACCAAAACCGCTAGCAGATCCGCAATACGCTAGCGGTTTTGGGAGCGGATTTCAGAGCGATTATAGGTATGTTTAGAGAGGTTTTCTAAACATACCTAGCGGTTTTGGCTGCGTTTTTGTGTAGCAGATTACACATATTGTTACAGTAAAAGCTGTTACTGAACAGCTTCTGTAACAAAAACGCCTGGCAAACCGCTCTGAAGTAGCGTTTTTCAGAGCGGTTTGCGTTTTTCCTATACTTTACATTGAGGACGAAACGCTTCAGAAAACCGCAAACGCGCAGCAGGAGGCGCGTTTGCGGCTTGGCAAAAACCTCAAACCGCCGGTGTGCACCATCCCATTGCAATACATTAGCCAAGCATTTTTATAGGCGGATGCGGCCGGCGGATCGCTCCAAAAACCGCTCGGTGTGCACTGGGCCTATATTGTGCTTTCTATATCCCAATCATCTAGTAGGAGCCTTGTAGATACAACTATGATGCCAGCGTAATTGGCTTAATGTAGCAGAGAAAGCCTTGTTTAGTTTAGTCGCCGTCACAGGAGAAATCCATAAACACGGCAATGCAGCGATGAGATGGAATAACACAGCAGCGCCTTAAATAAATAACCAACCATGGCGCAACTAATCCCCCAACTTCTCCTGTTTCCCCCTGAAAGCCCTATTTATTTTTCTGCCTTCCAGTAGCACCTTTGAACTGTTGGGTCTCTTGACTTTTTTTTCCTTTCCAAACAGTCCCACAATTACACGAAATAGCTAAACAAACAAATAACCAAGTCCTGTGCTCTGCTGTCTCCTATGGCTGTGCTCCACCAGGAATTGCAATTGTGGTTCCAAGGTAGCAATATGTGTTGCCCTATGTGTATGTAGCTTTAAAGAGAAACTCCGACCAGATACCCCCTTTTACCTGAGAAATCTATTCCTTTTCACAAACAGACCATCAGGGGGCGCTGTATGACTGATATTGTGGTGAAACCCCTCCCACAAGAAACTGAGGACCGTGGTACTCCTGGCAGTTTCATGTCTGTAAACCTTGTTGCATTGTGGGAAAAAGCGGTTTACCTGCCAACAGTAAAAATGTCACCATGTAATAAATGTCAGAATGTAAATCAGGGATTTAAAAGATTTTACAATGGGCAAACACTGACTAAATCATTTATACATAATGATTGTAAAAATGAAGCACTTTTTTTTATTACATTATTTTCACTGGAGTTCCTCTTTAAGGTGTCCATACATCAGAGGATGTATGGGCAGATCGACCAAGAGACAGATCTCTGATCAAATCTGATCAGAGAGAGATCTGTTGTCTGCCCATACACCACAGGGCGTTTCCCGATCAATTTCATACTGAAATCGATTCGGAATTGGCCTTGTGGTTTCGGGAGTAACGTGGGCGCGTGTGACGTCACATGTGTACGCCGGCAACCACGTGGGGCACGTGTATGGATGGAGGACAGGGCCCAGAGCCAGCAGCAGCCACTGACAGGTAATGTATAGAGCACTGGGCACCGGGGGTAGCCCACTGACCATTAGGGAGGACAGCATCAGAGGTCTCATCGTGTTCATAGCTCGTCCAAATATCGCTCGCTATTACTGACACGCACCTGACCGACCACGATGGCCCGACATCTTGCAGCCATTCACATCAGTGCACATTTTACACTAGGGGACAGCGCTGGAGGTCGTGTCGCGTTCGTCGCTCGCCCGATATTGCACGCTGTCACCACCGCGCATCCAATGGAGCACATTGGCCCGACATCTTGCAGCATGTCCAATGGATACATTCAACCAATTTCAGCCCAAAATTAATTGCATCGTTGATCGGGCATGCTCTTGGCACCACTGGTTTTCTCCCAATTCGATTATAATAATCGAATCAGATGGTCGATCGGCCGTCAAGTTGCCTGATGTATGGCCAACAGTCAGGGAAACCTTGATGAGATAAGCATCTATCACTGCTGACAACAACAGTTGTACATCTCATCTTTAGAGGAGTCCCAACGTTGGCTTTACATATTGGTCAGTAAAGCTCCATTGTTGGCTCCTTGTTTGCACCAGACTGTCGTCACCATAATAAGCAGCACACACATAAAGAAAATCTGAACAACAAACCTCTGGCCAAACAATCCTTCCATTAATTAGTGACCCGTAGACTAAAATCTCCAGGAGAATGTGAGAACCCAAATATTTTTCTTAGAAAGCCTCTTTTTCCGGCACTGGCTCGCTGATCCCCTCCTGCACGAGGGGCTGGAGATTTATCTTGTGAGATTTTACAAGCTAGTAAAAGTGGATCGGCCAGATGAAACAGGCTAAATTTTATCCACTGTTTAGATGGTTGCATTTATAAAGATAACACTTATCGGAGGGGAATTTGAGGAGGAAATAAAAGGTGCTGAGAACATCTCTTCAGGCCTGCTCTGTTAAATTAGGCTGTGTGGGGGAAACTGGTGAGGGGGTAAGGGGATATTACTAGAGTTAAACATTTAAAAGGTAAGGGTGCCTTTGTAGTGTAATTGAAGCAATACTGAAGTGAGCTGCAAAAATACTCACCTACTGTATGGAGAAGGAAGGCTCTGGATCCCATAAAGCAGTCATGTCCAAAGTCCGGCCCAAGAGGCAAATGTGGCCCGCTGAGCCTTTTCTTGTGGCCCCTAAAGCCTTTTTGAGTCTAATTGCAAGAAGCCCGCAGGCCATTGCTGTGGCGCCGCATGCTCCTCGATGTTTGTAGAAAAGCTGCGTCTCCGTTCTGCCTCCTCCTCCGCTCCAGTGTAGTCCCATGGCTAAAAATATAGGACTACAAAAAGGTGGCCACTGGAGTCCTGCATTACTGATATAGGACTATGGAACATAACTGCAGGAGTCCCAGAGGAGGAGGAAAAGCTGGTGAGTGAAGGAGAGGAGGAGGAAAAGCTGGTGAGTGAAGGAGAGGAGGAGGCAAAGAGGGGACACAGATGGAGAGGAGGAGGCACACGGGGACAGAAGGAGGCAAAGAGGGGACACAGATGGAGAGGAGGAGGCACACGGGGACACAGATGGAGAGGAGGAGGCAAAGAGGGGGCACAGATGGAGAGGAGGCAAAGAGGGGGCACAGATGGAGAGGAGGCAAAGAGGGGGCACAGATGGAGAGGAGGCAAAGAGGGGGCACAGATGGAGAGGAGGAGGCACACGGGGACACAGATGGAGAGGAGGAGGCAAAGAGGGGGCACAGATGGAGAGGAGGAGGCACACGGGGACACAGATGGAGAGGAGGAGGCAAAGAGGGGGCACAGATGGAGAGGAGGCAAAGAGGGGTCACAGATGGAGAGGAGGCAAAGAGGGGGCACAGATGGAGAGGAGGAGGCAAAGAGGGGACACAGATGGAGAGGAGGAGGCACACGGGATAGAAGGAGGCAGAGGATGCACAATTGTTAGAGATGGGAAAAAAGGTGGCACAAAGGGGGGAGGCAAAGAGGAGAGAAGGAGGCACAGAGGGGGCATAGGAAAACCGGAGGAGATAACAGACAGAGCCGCAGTCCTGGAGGTAAGTCTGGTTTCAGGGGCATAAAGAGAAAATTTGCATGTTCAGTAGTGATGCATTGTGGGTAAACACAGTCGCTCACTTAAAGCTGAATTATCGCAAATACCTTCTGTTTTAAGAAGGCAAACTACTTTAAAGAGAACCCGAGGTGGGTTTGAAGAATATTATCTGCATACAGAGGCTGGATCTGCCTATACAGCCCAGCCTCTGTTGCTATCCCAAACCCCCCTAAGGTCCCCCTGCACTCTGCAATCCCTCATAAATCACAGCCATGCTGCTGACAAACAGCTTGTCAGAGCTGGCTGTGTTTATTTCTATAGTGTCAGTCTGCTGCTCTCCCCGCCTCCTGCAGAACTCCGGTCCCCGCCTGCATCCCTTCCCTCCCTGCTGATTGGAGGGAAGGGACGGGGGCAGGGACCGGAGCTATGCAGGAGGCGGGGGAGCAGCTGAGACTGACACTACAGATGTAAACACAGCCTCACAGCACGGCTGTGATTTAGGAGGGATTGCAGAGTGCAGGGGGACCTTAGTGGGGTTTGGGATAGCAACAGAGGCTGGGCTGTATAGGCAGATCCAGCCTCTGTATGCAGATAACATTCTTTAAACACACCTCGGGTTCTCTTTAAAAAGACTACTCTGGCTCCTTAAGAATCCCCTAAGAAATGGGCAGCTGCACTGTTGTGATAGATGATAGCATAATGCTGTATCGGGTGGGCACAGGAGTAGGGGGGTTTCAAGGGTGATAACAGACCACAAGCTGCATCCATCTCGGAGCACAAATGTGGGTTTCTCGGCTTCTCCATCTGCCACCGTATCAGATTCTCGTAAACGGCAGAAGCTGCTAACGCATGTCCCATTTATATTATATACATTCAAAGGGGGGGAGGGGGGGGGGCGGAATTACATAACAGTTAAAGCAAATCTGAATTAAAGGTTGCTCTACAAGCCAACTCTACCATGTTCTACTTACAGTATCTACATATCGCCATTTTACCATTGCACAGTGTCACCTCATCTTGCTGACCACTGCTGCAGAAACTACTACCTCTGCTTCACGGCAGCTGTTAGGTTTGCCTTTTGGAAGTCCCAGACCACGGGTGGGCAAACTTTGACTCAGAGGCCGAAATGGGTTCTTAAATTTGGCCGCCCCCCTGAATTGTGCCTGCCCCAGTGTAGGTAGCAGATGTGCCCCGAGTGTAAGGTAGGATACCCCCCCCCCCCCCCATAGAAGTAACCTACCTGTTCAGCATTCATAGTCAGATGTGCCTCCATTTTTTGGCACCCCCCCCCCCCCCATTAGGTATGTCTCCCCCTCTACCCCCAATATAAATCAAACAAAGAACACTTATATAGCGCTTTTCTCCTGGCGGCTTCAAAGCGCCAGAGCTGCAGCCACTAGGGCGCGCTCTATAGGCAGTAACAGTGTTAGGGAAACTTGCCCAAGGTCTCCTACTGAATAGGTGCTAGCTTACTGAACAGGCAGAGATGAGATTTGATCCCAGGTCTCCTGTGTCAGAGGCATTACACTATCCAGCCTAGTCAGATGAGGCCCAGTATTTGGTAGGTAACCACCACATGCAGAGTTAGGGCTTATTGCTAGCTTTGAACTGCGGCCGTTTTCCGCATACAATTTCGGATGCGAAATCACAGCCTATTAAAATCAACAGGCTGCAGCCAAATCGCATGCAGCCAAAAAAAGAATAGTGTCAGCTGCAATTTCCTGTAGTTCGCATCCGGATCCCTATAGCGATTTGGATGCAGCTTTGCACAGGTGCCACGTCCGATTGGGAAACAGACACCTAATGCAAACTGGCCCTTGGGTACATCATGCGTGCTGCAGCATTACCCCTCAGCGAAGCTGGACAGGAGCCGCTGCAATGGCTGTGCACAGATCGGTGATAAGTGGTCAGTAATGATGCCGTTTGCCTAACTCTGCAATGGCCAGATGGGGAACCTGCAGGGGAGAGGAGGATTACGCCATTTGGCGGGCTGGATAAAAATACAAAACAGGCCGGGCACGGCCCGCGGGCCATAGTTTGCCCATCACAGTCCTAGACATTACCGTATCTGCAGAGCTGAGGATTCTGAGTGACATCTGACACTTGCCACAGGCACTAATGGGTTAGCTTTGCCTCTGAGCTAACTGACAGAAGATTTCTTACTCTGGGAGAGCTAAACTAAATCTTTATTTCTAGGAAAAGTGCAGCTGTGCCTCATCCATAAAAACACCCGGCTTGGTACAAGGTGACTCCTCTCTACCCATATAGATCACTGCAGCATGACAGACCTGTTAGCAGACTCAATCCATCAGTCTGCTGGTATGGTATACGTAAGGCAGCTAAAAATGGCATCAGGCGAGGCCAGGAAGCCTCCACACTTCATATATCAGAATTCCATGGATTAGTGTGAAGTAGCTGCCACAGACCAAAATCTGTCCCGGGGTCGTGCCCTCTTAAGCCACCCTCTAATGACAACTATCTGTCGCCATACCGACTAATAATCTATTACACTGAACACACAGAGGGTATTTACACAAGCTTACCTCTCCTGAGGCCCATCCTGATAGCACACAGGAAGCAAACATGGCAATAATTATTACTTAGTATTTATATAGTGCCGACATCTTCCGTAGCGCTGTGCAGAATATATAAAGACGAATTACCATCAACCAGGTCTAACCAGCCTATTATACAACATGGACAGTGCATTAAAATGTGCCAATGTGTTAGAAAGTAATGAGCATTCTAAGCATAAAGACATACTGGCAGGCTCCATCGGGCATTATCCAGGAGGGGACACCTGGACCCCCACTTGGGACTCCCCCTGCGCTGTAGTTGGAACCACTCCCCTCCCAGAAGTATTGAGTGTCAGCTTGGCCACGCCTCCCCTCCTAGAATGCACTTCTTCAAAAACTGGCCAGGAGAAGGTCTTTGAGCTGGCATACAGCGTTACTCCTCCTCCTCCCAAGCTTGAGAGCTATTATTGGGAGCACACACACCTGTAACCCCCTGTACATCAGTGGGAATCACTCCCCTCCACTAACTCCAACAGGCGTGTTGAATGATATCTAGGCCACACCTCCCCTCCCAGAAGGCACTGCTACAAAAATTGGCCTGAAGAAGGTCATCAAACTGGCGCACACTGTTGCTCTTACCCCACCCAAGTTTGAGAACTGTTTTTCGGTAGCCCACACCTGTAAGCCTTCGTGATACTGTGGGAATTATGTCCCTCGGCTAACTTCAACAGAAGGAGTGTTGAGTGACAGCTTGGCCACACCTCCCCTCCTAGAAGGCTTTGCTTCAAAAATTGGCCTAGAGAAGGTCTTTAAAGTGGCACACAGCATTGCTCCTACCTCTCCCATGTTTGAGAGCTGTTACCCAGGAGCCCACACCTGTAACCCCTCACCCCCATGCTGCCACACAGTGGGAATCACTCCCCTCCACTAACGCCAACAAAAGGATTGTTGAATGACAGCTTGGCCACGCCCCCTCCCAGAAGGCATTGCTTAAAAAATTGGCCAAAGAGAATGTCTTTACACTATCACACAGCGCTGCTCCTACCTTTCCCAAGTTTGAAAGTTGTTGCTCAGGAGGTAGCTATACCGTAAGAACTTACACCACATATACATATAAAAATACATTTAAAATTCTGGATTGAATAATGGCTTTTTACTGCCTATCCAGAGATCAGCCTTCCTGCCATGCGGTGCTTAGAAATGCAGACCTTACATCCAAGGAGCGCGATTTACTTCATGCATATTTAGGTGCGGATGTCACCCTGGAAGGCGAGCTTTGATATAATGCTACAGTGCAGCTGATAAGAGAGTTATGCGCGCAGAGGCGTCAGGCATCCCAGCAATGGGCAGATATGATGGGGCAATGGGAGAGCGAGCGGCTGGAGGCCTGGGAACTCACAGCGCACACACACACAGAGGAAGCCATAGGCAGATTATACAGGCATGGCTCAGGCCAGAGGAATCTGTGCTATTTGCTAGCTGCACTCCACTGGACTTCCACATCACCTGACACCTCACAACTGCTCACTCCCAGTCCAGACATTACTTGCCTCAACTATAATAGATCTGGAGAAAAAGTAGTCCCATTCCCCCTGTTCTCAACAGGGCCTACATATTATTTTATAGCAATCTTGTTTTTAAAGTGAACCTCCAGACAAAAAATCTACTCAGCAGCACTGAAAAGGCTTGGTGTTTTTTTTCAAAGTTTTTCTTACTAAAGCCTCATTTTTAGCTGCACAGAAGCTATGTTCCGCCCAATCAAAGAAAACTGCCCAGGCATTTTTCCCCTCATGCTGTGCAAAGCAAGATAGGATTTTTGATGTTGTTCTCGTTGCCTAGCAACTGGGATTGGTGATAAGGACACAGGACAGTTGGAACTGTGTCTCATGCTCCCTGTCACCTCCTTTCAACCAAAAAGATGGCTGCCCTCATGAAATCACAAACATTTGTCTGTTATTTTAAAACAGGGTGGGTAAGATTATATTACCTATCTATTTTAATTAATATAACTAATGTAACTTAATGACAGTATGTTTGTTTAGGTTGAAGTTCCTCTTTAAAGAGGAACTGTGGTGAACAAAATGGCTTCCTGTTTTTTACAATATTCAATTATTTAGTCAGTGTTTTCCCATTGTAAAATCTTTCCTCACTCACATTTCAGAATGTAAATCAATCACAGGTGGCAACATCTTTAGTCCTGTCAGGTGCACCTCTGCAGAATGTTTGCTTCTGATCATTCAGAAGCCAGTGAAAATAATAAGGTACCTGGTCTCCCAGAATGCTCTGAGAACATAATCTACATAGCTAAACAGCCTAGGCTAAGCAGCACTGGGAGGGCGGGGCTAAATACCAATATACAGCATTACGAACAAGCGTTATACTGTCAGTAATGTGTGGTGTTGTAGCAATGGTCACACCAGCGCGAGTCGCGCTGATAGCGTAATTCACAGTATTTGCTGCCGGCAGTGTTACCGCTATTTTGTAAATCGACCCCTTGCTTCCTAAAAAGTCAGTTGGGAGCTATGGTGGTACACCTACCTTTCCTCAATTCCCTATTGGGTCTCCAGTCTACATTTAGCTGCTTCCTATCTGTGTGTCCTCTGCTGTACACAGCGCCCTCCACTGCCCAGTGCCAACGTTCAGCTTTGTTGTAGGTTGCCATCCACAGCAAGACAGAATGGCAGCAGTGGCTCCAGTATGGTGAGCTCAGGCAGAGGAAGGGGGGGCAAAGTGATGGCTGGGGCATCCAGCAGCGTGTGGTGTGGTTTGGTGAGCGAAGCTGCATTCACAACAGGATGTTCAGCATGTAGGCCAGTGATGGCTAACCTTGGAACTCCAGCTGTAACAAAACTACAAATCCTATCCTGCCTCCCCGAGCTATGTTTAAAGCTGTCAGAGTATTGAAAAGCCTCATGGGACTTGTAGTTCCACCACAGCTGGAGTGCCAAGGTTAGCCATCACTGATGTAGGCCTTCAGAACTTCTGAACCTGTAATAGGGATGTGGAGTCGGTACACACAAATCATCTGACTCCAACTCCTCAATTTATGAAACCTCCAACTCCAGGTATCTAAAATTGCTCTAACGTCTCGACTTTGCAAGGCTTGGAGTGGGTATAAAAATCATCCAATCCGCAGTTTATGTAACCACCGATTAACTCCAGGTACCCAAAATTACTCTGACTCAGACTTCTCAACCGACTCTGGCCTGTAGGCTCCTTAGATGTAAATCCAGCCCTGGTCAGTAGCAATTTATTTTCAAAGCACACATGCCCCTTGATCAAACCAATCACTACGATAAATGTCCCTCAGGGCAGGAAGACGATCCAAGCACGGCCTACAAGAACCAAAGCAGAACCAGTAATCCATTATCTGTCTCTAAGCGCTGCCCTTACAACCATAAATACTTACAAATGTTACTTATGACATCTCCACTTTTTCTACACATTTTTGGAATTGCTTCATAATAAGCCTTTTTTTTTCTTTTTGTGAACTGATATGAAGGAATTAGGCCAGCTGGATTTCCCCAGAACAGGTGTGAAAGACAGCTCAATGTTTCACATTTGTGACCCTCTACCATCGGTATGAGGGTGGTCACACCTCAGCTGTGAAAACACAGAGACAGAGCGAAGCACTGAGTGATAGGTTAAAAAGGAATTAAGGGGGGGGGGGGGCGAAGTGGGGGGATTCTCCCTCCTGCCGAAAACTTGGCTTGCCCAATGGCAGCTCGGGCTGAATGACAGGTGATTGGCTGAACGCCGCCATCAAGTAAGATAAACAGAACCAGGACGTTTTCAGCAAATGGTGCGTGAGAAAACATACATGTCCAAGCATGACCAGAACACAGCAAAGCACGTAACGCCAGTGACAAGCAGACTAGCACTGTGACCTGAGCAGATGTTCAGTTATTTCTGTCTGGAAGGAAACAACCGAGCAAGGCATGAGATGCATCTTTAATCATGCTGGCCACACACGTTTCAATTGCAATAGTTCCACGGCACTTTTAAATTCATGATCGCCTCAACGCAAAGACAAAGTCACAAGTTGAAAACAATTCACGGCAGTGTGTCACCACATTGCAAAACTAAAGTCCCTCCACATACTTGGTGACTGATAACTAAAGCTATTCACATACAATGGATTATTGTCGACCAAACCGATCACTGAGGATCATTTCAGGTGGCAATTTTCATGCTAGCATCATACAGACGAACTGCTCAGCTCCCACCCGAGAAGTGGGGGGGGGGGGGGGGGTTGGGCAGACATGCAAGCAGGATCCTGCTGCAGAATCTTCTTGCAGTTCTTGCAGTCACAGTAGAAGTTCTTGTAGTCACAACAGGAGTTAGATTGGAGGTCCACCATGGAAGGAGAGACCACAGTTGTTTGGGGGACAGCTGTGCACAACATTGATTTCATCAAGAGATTTCCATAGATTTCTACAATTACGGGATTAGAAGAACCAACTAGAAGTAGTATGTGTTAATTAACTAATCAAAATATAGCAGTGGCCTCCTAAAATAGTATGACAATTACACCCACACTCCTCTCCATCCACACCATAATAGGCCACTTGGGTGGGGGTCATCGTTAAAAGGCATCTGCCTCTTAAAGATGACCCCCACCCAAGTGGCCTATTATGCAGCACCCATCTTCCAAAGGCCTAAGAAAGGTCATAAGAAGCAGGTCCTCAGAGATCATGTGATCACTGATTTAGGTTACAACACAAGATGTGGTACGAAAAAACAGGAAGCGAACACCATCCAATGCAAATTGTGCTTTATTGGGCAATCCAGCATATAAACAGACATGCAATATCAAACGGCTTGTGTACACTGGAGTCACTGCGCCAATAACATGGGTGCAGAGGTGGGGCACTGGAATGACCTGCGATGGCTGTTTCGTGTCTCCCTGGACGCTTGGTTTATATGCTGGATTGCCCAATAAACCACAGTTTGCCTAGGCTGGTGCCTGCTTCCTGTTACTTCGCACCATATGTTCTTCCTTTCTTCAACCCTTCATCTGGAGCACGCCAATCAGTACTTTCAGCAGAGACAGAGCCAATACATGGTGAGATCGTTCGTAATCTTTCTCGTATGCTTTCTATTTATGTGAGTGCTGCACCAGCTGCTCTTTGCTTCTTCAGTATACAACACAAGATGCTCCTTGTCCATAAAAACATGGTCACAAAGAGTTGCAAGCTGCTGGCACTAGGTATAGCAAGCGGTAGTACATAGTGCCAATTCACCTGTGCTCATGACTGAGGACGATACCTTGGTTCAAAAGATTAGAGTACGAGGCTTGAGGTAAAATCCAGGCTTTATTGATCTATTTACATCAGTGTACAAGTCGACATTTGTTACCAGATAGTGGGAGTACAAAACTGCGGCCTTACAGCCGTTTCAGGGACTTCTGCTTCGTCAGAGGCCTGAATGCCGAGTGGGTCACTCTGCAATTAGGTCTCTGAGGAAGCGCAAGTCCGCGAAACGGCTGTTTTCTTGTACACTGATGTATATGGATCATTTAAGTCTGGATTTCACTGAGTGCCCAGTACTCCATGATAGGCAACAAGTAACAGGCAGTGAGTGAAGAGACAGGAGCAGAGCAGTCCTCCCATGCAGTATACGTGTTTCTTTACACGTCTCTCTTGTCCATGGATCTGCTATCTGTTCCCATGGAAAAAAGGTTGGAAAACAAATATTACATTAGACAAGATGGAGGAGTGATGCTCTTCACTGGCTAGTGTATGAAGACATAAGCTGGAATGGGAAAATGAAGAGTCGCTGGAATGCTCTCGGTAAGATAAGGTCCGCAGGCCGCACTGTTTCTACAGCTGGGTTCCCCGGCCCTCCTCCACAGCACCAACTTCCCGCAGTGACCTCTGAGGTCCCACTCCATCATCCCCCTTCATTAATCTACTGTAATGTGATGGAGATATCATCCCACATGCTCAGACTTTCCTCCCATTAGTCTGGCCGTTGTGCTCTATTATTTTTAAAAAAAATTTCCCAGTTGCCATGGCGATCTAGCTATAGATCACCAAGCGGCCCCAGCAGAAAAAAAAAAAAGTACAAAGCTTAATAAAATGTTACCCTGAAAAACAACTCTTTTTCCTCACAATATATATCAAACTGAACCCGAGGTGCGCGTTCTATGAAGGCTGCAAAACTTGTTGCATTGTGGGAAATAATGGCTTTTTCCAACTGCCAAGCAAGCAGCATCTCCCTCTTTGCATAGAACTCTCAGTAACGAACATTCCGTACAAATCACCTGGCAGGACTAAAGAGGTCACCACCAGTGATAAATCTCAGAATGTAAATCAGGGAGAGGAAGGATTTTACAATGGGCAAACGCTGACTAAATAATCTGTAAGTGAATATAGTTGAAAAAAAAGCAATTTTATTCATTGTTATTTTACTACAGTTCCTCTTTAAGTTGCAGAAGAATGTACAGTATAGCTGTATATAATGTGTCATTTACACTGGAGGTCTGTGCTGAGCAGCTTATTTTGAGTGTGGATGTGGTATTTGGTAAGTTATGCAGGCTGAATTGCCCTTTGACAGTGTAACACAGCAGCCTGTAAGGTGTGACAGGAAGCACACAGACACCTCTCTCAGGACGAGGCTACAAACGAGAACTCCAGAGCTCGTGTGCCAAGCGGCGTCAAGGAGTCTCCGCAGCAAAATGAATGAAGTGATGTGAAAACGTCCCAGCTGGCAGCCGCTGCGCTGTATTTTTAGCACTGTGGAAGCGATTGGTATGAAGGTGGAGACGGCGTAACAGCAAAAATCCTTCTATTAGGATGGAATGAGGCCATTATTCAGCTCTGCTCTTCTCTGGATACCTGCCACATTCCCTGATCACATCAGGAGCTGTGCGAGTGTGTGTGCCTGTGCAAGTCTGCATGTGTGTGCCTGTGCAAGTCTGCATGTGTGTGCCTGTGCAAGTCTGCATGTGTGTGCCTGTGCAAGTCTGCATGTGTGTGCCTGTGCAAGTCTGCATGTGTGTGCCTGTGCAAGTCTGCATGTGTGTGTGCATGCGCCAATCAGGCACAACATTAAAGAGAACCCGAGGTGTGTTTAAAGAATGTTATCTGCATACAGAGGCTGGATCTGTCTATACAGCCCAGCCTCTGTTGCTATCCCAAACCCCCCATAAGGTCCCCCTGCACTCTGCAATCCCTCATAAATCACAGCAGTGCTGTGAGGCTGTGTTTACATCTGTAGTGTCAGTCTCGGCTGCTCCCCCGCCTCCTGCATAGCTCCGGTCCCTGCTCCCTCCAATCAGCAGGGAGGGAAGGGATGCAGGCAGGGACTGGAGTTCTGCAGGAGGCGGGGAGAGCAGCAGACTGACACTATAGAGATAAACACAGCCAGCTCTGACAAGCTGTTTGTCAGCAGCGTGGCTGTGATTTATGAGGGATTGCAGAGTGCAGGGGGACCTTAGGGGGGTTTGGGATAGCAACAGAGGCAGGACTGTATAGGCAGGTCCAGCCTCTGTATGCAGATAATATTCTTCAAACCCACCTCGGGTTCTCTAAGTGCCTGTACACGCTGACAATTGCCAAGCACAATCTCAAACACAGGTGTGATAGCATTTTTTAATCAAAATTCTACTGGGATGGGATTGCAATTTTACTGAGGCTATCTTTTCCTGATTTCCTGATTGTTTAACCAACAGTGATCTACCTGGAAATGTTTTCCAGACGTGTGGCATGGAAATGTAGCTGGGTGGCATGAAATAGTAGCCGGGTGGGGAGAGATGAGAGAATGCAGGGATGATGCTTCTGTGCGCAACTCTGCTTACAGCATGGGAGGAGGTGAGCTGATAACAGCCGATTGCTCACCAAAACTAGACGGGTGGGGCACTTGGCCAAAAGAGCCAGGGGAGAACACTGCCTAAAAACGCAATGAAAACCGAATGCATTGCATTTTTCCTGCACTTCAAAAATGCAAGAGCTCAAAAAGCTCTGCAGGCAATGCAATTGCGATTTTCTAAAATCCCATTGCACCACTTTGTACAGCGCCTCACGATTTGCTTTATTTTCATGAAGGCTTTGTGATTAAAAATTGCATGTGATTCTAAAATCGCAGCACAATGCAGCCAGTGTGTACAGGACCGACACTTAAACTGCACCTGAACTCTTGCACAGGCAGAAGGAAAACAGAGAAATGCACCATGTATGTATTTAGAGAGTTTAGCCCATGTAATTCCCCCTCATCTGTAACTAAGTTGTAATTTGATCTCTCAGCTGCGTCAGCTCAGGAATCTCCTATGCCACAACAGAGCAGCCAATTTGTAAACACTGGATGTTAACCCCAAGCCTGCTGCCATGAAAGCAGGAAGCAGACACACTGCAGATTTATTGCAGGATTTCCATCAGCCATAACAAAGAAATGTTTTTCTTTGTTTTTTCTTTAAAGGTTATTATGCTTATCTTTTAGAGCAGAGAGAAAGTTCTAAGTTCAGGTCCGCTTTAAAGGGTGCCTGTAATCAGTTTAGAGAGAACAAAGTTGGATACTTACCTCAGTAGGGGAAAGTCTCTGGACCAAATGTGTCAAACTCAATCACATAAAGGGCTAAAATCTAAAACATAGTCCCCCAGTCCCAGACCAAATTGTTTATTAAGATATAACAATTATTAAGTCTTAATCTAATTGGCTTAACTATAGTTACTCCCCTTCCGTAGAGCAGTTTAAAGAGGAACTCCAGTAAAATTAATGTAATAAAAAAAGTGCTTCTTTTTACAATAATAATGTATAAATGACTTAGGCCCGGTTCACATTAGCGGTGGCCGTCCGGAATCGCCGTGCCGGAGCCGGACCGCTTTCAGAACGGACGGAACGGACGCACGGCATGGCAATGAAAGCCTATGCGTCCGTTCACATGCGTCCGTTCTGCCGGACCGGATCGGATCCGGACTCCGGCGTCCGTTCCAACATGCACTATTTTTTGGTCCGGCTCCTCCGGCAGCTGTATCCGGAGCGGAGCCGGACTGCACCATCCGGCCAATACAAAGCAATGAGAGCCGGAGAGCGCACAACACACTGGCTACAAAAACCGGACGTTCTACCCCACTTCCTATGCATTTTGGATGGGGACCACATGGGCCCAGCGAAGAGTGGGGCAGCAGCGATTTCATGCTGGAGCTCTTTTTGCCAGCAACATGTCTGCTGAAGGAGGCGAACAACAGAGAGAATTCCCAGGTTTACGAGTAACAACAGAGAGAATTCCCAGGTTTACGAGTAAATGCCTGGATCCATGGTCCCAACTGCAGTCTCTGTATCCACGGATGGTCTCCACACGTCCACCTGTCTCCAACAATGACCCCAGACCCTTCTGCTGACCTCCCAGACCCCAGGTAATTAAAAGGATGTTATCTCCTTAAGAAACCGGATCCGGACCGCAACCGTGTTCACACCGCACGGAAACCGGATGCAAACGGACCGGATCCGGATAGGAACCGTACGGATCAGGTCCGGTCCGGATACGGTGCGGTCCGGACATCCGGTGCGGTTTTTACTAAACCGCAAGTGTGAACCGGGCCTTAGCCAGTGTTTTCCCATTGTAAAAGCTTTCCTCTCCCTGATTTACATTCTGACATTTATCACATGGCAGAAAAATAGGAATGCTGCAACCACCGACACCCCAAGGGAGCAGGGACCACAGAACTCAAAACATGCAGCCAAACAAAGACCATGGATGGGTATAAAAACTTCCTTCAAATGTATTAGCACATCAGAGGGTACATAAAAGGCTGACGTGTATCGGAGCTCTGGAAGGCTCCTTAATCACATGGTGACATTTTTACTGCTGGCAGGTGATGTCAGTGAAAGGAGATGCTGCTTGCTTTTTTGGCAGTTGCAAACAGCTGTTATTTCCCACAATGCAACAAGGTTCCCACAGTGTGATGTCAGCACCATGGTCCTGACATCGCACTGTGGGAGGGGTTTCACCACAATATCAGCCATACAGAGCCCCCTGATGATCCGTTTTTGTGAAAAGGAAAAGATTTCTCATGGGAAAGGGGGTATTAGCTACTGATTGGGATGAAGTTCAATTCTTGGTTACGGTTTCTCTTGAATATATATACCTGCTCCAGTGCTGTTCGGGTCTCCTCTGATAGCCACAAGCCGCTTGCTGCATACTTCTGGCTCCGAATGCTTGTCATGTGATCAGGAGCTGGAGGTATGGAAGCACAGAACGTGCGGCTGCGAGGAAGAACAGAAGAGACACAACACGTAGCTGGAGCAGGTAAATATTACACTGCTCTGCCGCGCTACCATATGTGGGGAGATGATGTTGGACCCCAGGAGGGGCCCCAATTAGTGGGTGGGGAGAGTTGTCCCGTGTACTGTTGCTGCACCCCGGATCAAACTGACGGTTCCATCAGAGACACCCTCAACGCTGTGCTCCTCTGGATGGGGAGGCTGTGTGCTCTCGTTCTTTTATTGCTTACAATGATGGACATTTAAAGCTCTCATGGGCCACATAAAATGGCAAGGAGGGCCGCATTTGGCCCACAGGCCTTCAGGTTGACACCTGTGCTCTGTATGGCCCCAATCTTCCTTTGCCCCTCCTGCGCAGCGATCACCGAGAACTGCCGATTCCCTTATCATCTAATATGACAATTCTACAAATAAATGGCTACCTTTACAAGTACGTTGATCTGGAAAAATGCCCCCATGTCTCCAGAAATAGCAATCCGCA